>NC_136410.1:126980733-127133233 GCF_051521515.1 Lactuca serriola | reverse complement strand
GCCTAAGCAATGTAAAACAAAGTCGTTGTAATTGTAAAAGTGAGATCGTGCATATAGAGAACGTCTAAATCTAACTTTGTATGAGAAATTTATATTTTTCGAAGTTTCAATACAGTAGTGTGCAACACAGAAATCAAAATTTAGCTCGGTTGAGTGTTAGCCGAAACAATGTAAAAGAGAGTTGAAGATCTTGTAAATGTGAACGCATCGATATAAAGACAGTCGAGAACAGAGTTTGTGTGAAAGAGTTATGATTTTCGCACAAACTTTACAAGTTTAATATCTAGTAAAGTATGAATTTAAAATAGAATGCTAATTAGTTGTTGAGGTCCATCACACCCCGAACCAAGACGGTGGAAACGTCCGGGGGCGGATGACGTCATTGTATAGTATCATAACAATTGAATATAAATGAAACATAGCAACCAAGCGGCATACATTGAAAATACACACTTACATAGTTTACATATTGTACTTGTTCATCAGTTAAAGAAAAGTGACAAAAAGTAAAATTTCATAATGTTGCACCACTTGATCTCAAAGCAAAGTTGATTACCTGTTACTGGTTCCCTGAGAATACAAGTCATTTTGAAAAGTGTCAACTAAAAAGTTGGTGAGTTCATAAGCATTTTTGTATAAAAATGTATTGTAATAGTTTAAAATGGTTCTCATATACTTTCAGAAAATCCGGTATTTTCTATAAACTGTATTGTTAGTCTTATATCCAAAACAAAGAAAATTGTGTGTATGACTATTATATCTTTCTTTGTAAATTGATAGTGTGTGTATGTTCCAAGAAAATCCAATATTTTCTTATAAGTAAACTGTAATCTTAAACCGTAAGACCAGAAGTGTGAGTGATTGTGTACTGAAAAGTGATATGTAGTTTTACATGTTAATAAAACCGGTGAAGTGCAAGCTTCTCGTAAACCAAGATAGTTTTGTTAATCCCTATGTGAGTTATTACAACCATGCTTGATGTGACTGTTATGCTTGTACGACGTTCTTTAGGCGTCGGATTTGGTAGATATTTGTCACCCTAGACTGGCATGTCAAGATGTAGCGAACAATTTAGGTGTGGGGTTGTTAATCACGTATAGATCTATACAAAACTATCTCGCTCTCCCTCAAGGAGACTCTGGTTATAATGCAGGTCTTAAGATATACGCTAGGTAGGTACGGTGAAGAGTACGTCTCATTAGAGCATTAACGGATTTACGCGAACTACAACTCCCTTTTTCTTGTGTAATAAAGTACTTCCACTTTTTGAAAAACTTATGACATGAGTTTTATGAAACACAAATTATACTATCAATAATTTGTCTTGTGTGTTTTTATGTAAAACCATTTATATAAACTTTATATAAACAAGTTGAAATATTGTCTAGTAGTAATATATGTTGTTAAAAAATAATATCCTTGGTTTTGACCCATCAAACACTGATGACTAAAAATATGACCACTTTTACTAGAAAAGCTATTTTAACAAAGAGAGTTACTAAATCTTGTAGTTTTACAGCTCATATTTTCTTGTTGGTACTTGAATCACATAACGAGTTTTATTTTTTGTACATCGACTCATATACACGATTTTTGTGTAACTAAAATAGTGTTAAGCATATCTTATGTAAATATCATTTCACAATCTACTAATAAAGATGAAACTAGCAAATAGTCATAAGATAAACATGTTTGACTTGTACTCCCCCCCCCCCCTCCCCTAAAAGCATGAAAACTCGAAAAAATGGGGGGGGGGGGGTATGAAGCTCACCTTGAGTGGTTTGTTGGTTGATTTTAAGAGGTGTTTGAGAAGTTTTCAAGCCTAAACTCTTGATTTGGAATGGATAAACATCATTGTGTAAATAGAGTAAAATCATCATAAAAATGTATAGAATTTATAGGAAGTCTAAAAAATACTTACAAAGTTCTAAGGATGGCTTGAAGAATTTTACCCTTGATAGCTTGGAATTTTCTTTAGAAATGAAAGGAAATGTTTACTGGAAGTGGAACTTGTAATGGGGAAAACTCTATGGGTTGATTTCATCCCATATAAAAGTAGAGAAGTGATAAGATGCTTACTTGCTTTTTCCTTAATCTAGACCGCAAACACTATAAAATATCCTAGCATGACCACAAACACATGTGATTGCGGTCCTACGATGGATTTCACTTTTGGTTTTCGGTCCTAAGTCCTTTCCCATTGTGTTTTTGGTTCGCTTTCACCCAATAAAAGGGTGATTTCGGTCATCTTAAGATTCCTTGGTCGAAAACATAAAGCAATGTCCCATTTTGATTCATGTTTTTAGTCATTAACTTATCTAGACTTCCAAATGTTTGTTATAGACATGATTTTTAATATGTGCTTATGTACGTACTTATATCAACGATTTCCTTTTTGGTTGATAAGATCGCTTGCAATAAGGTTACATCATGAGTTTATTGGTAAATGGTTACAATCTAAACTCTTCTTGACTCTAAATTTTTCTAGTTGTGACGTCATCCCCCCGTTAGAGAGAATTTCGTCCCGAAATTAGTTCTAGAGTGGGCTTCAATAACTGGGAAAGAGATGTGGATACTCCCATGTGAACTTAGGTCCTCTTTTGGCACTCCATCGGACCTTCACAATGTGGATGCAACTTTGTTTCGTTTGTTTCACCTCCATATCCATTATTTCTACGGGTTTCTCAGCGAAATAAAGGTTCTCATTTACCTCAATTTCATCAAGTGGAACAACGAGAGTTTGTTGGATAGACATTTCTTCAGATTGGATACATGGAAGTCAAGATGCACCTTGTTGAGCTCTTGCGGTAGCTAAAGCTTGTATGCTACCGGACCCATCTTGGCAAGGATATCTAATGGTCCGATGTATCTCAGGGTTACTTTTCCATGCTTCCCAAAGTGGATCATTCCTTTCCAAGGAGAAACCTTTAGCAGTATGTGATCACCCACTTGAAATTCCAAGGACTTCCGTCGTTTATCTGCATAGTTCTTTTGTCGGTCTCTGGATGCCTTTAGTCGTTCCCTGATCTGAACGATCTTCTCAGTTGTTTCTCTGATGATCTCAGGACCCGTGAGAGTGCTGTTAGGTACCAGTCCCTTTGCTAGTTGTGTGTCTCCCACCTCAGCCCAACAGAGAGGTGATCTGCATTTACGTCCATATAGAGCCACAAAGGGAGCGACCTTCATGCTTGTGTGATAGCTATTATTTTATGAGAATTCAACCAGTGGTAAGTGGGTATCCCACACCTTGCCAAAGTCTATCACATAGGCTCTTAGCATGTCTTCCAATGTTTGGATGGTCCTGTCGCCCTGTCCATCTGTTTGGGGATCATATCGAGCTGAGTTCCCAATGATCTTTGAAGTGACTGCCAAAATCGAGAGGTAAACTTAATATCCCTATCGGAGATAATAGATATTGGTATGTCGTGCAATCTCACGGTTACTTTTATATAGGTCATGGTTAACTTCTTCATTTTATCAGTTTCCTTTATTGGCTAGAAGTGGGCGGATTTGGTCAACCGGTCGACGATTACCCAAATAGTGTCAAGTCCGCCTGCTGTCTTGGGCAACTTGGTTATGAAATCCATTGTTATCCGTTCCCACTTGTACTCGGGTATTTTTGGTGGTTGTAGTAGACCTGAGGGCTTCTGATACTCTACCTTAACTTTGATGCAATTCAGACACTTGATCATGTTGGTAGCAATTTCGGCTTTCATTATCGGCCACCAATAGTGTTGCTTGAGATCCAGGTATACTTTATTGGAACCTGTATGGACGTAGTACTTTGTCTTCTGGGCTTCATTCATGAATACATCTCTGAACTCACCGAATTTTGGGGTCCAGATTCAGTCCATGAGACAGTAGGCTCCGTCCTCTTTGTTCGTAAGATTCTTTTCTGTCCCGCACAAGGCTTCGTTTACGATGTTCTTTGGTTTCAAGGCTTCCAGCTGAGCCTCTTTAATTTGAGAAGATAAGTGGGAATGGATGTCATTTTTTGCGGACTCGAGTATTCCTTCCGACTCAGGGCATCTGCCACCGCATTGCCTTTGCCCGAATGGTAACGGATCTCACACTCGTAATCGTTCAGCAACTCCACCCATCGTCGTTGCCTCATAATTAACTCTTTCTAGTTTAGGATATGTTGGAGGCTTTTATGATCTGTGAAGACGGTGCGTCTACTACCATAGAGGTAGTGCCTCCAAATTTTTAGTGCAAACACGACTGCTCCCAGTTCAAGATCATGAGTGGTGTAGCTCACTTCGTGGTTCTTTAGTTTCCTTTACGCGTAGGCTATGAACTTACCTCGTTGCATGAGTGCACAGCCGAATCCTTGATTAGACGTGTCACAATAGACTACACATTACTCTGTCCCTTTTAGGAGGGATAATATTGGAGCGTTGCATAAAGCTTTCTTCAAGGTCTAGAGGGTGGCCTCTTGTTTCTTTTCCTAGACGAAGGGTACACCCTTCTGAGTTAAAGCGGTGAGCGGCTTGGCGATCTTAGAGAAATTCTGTATGAACCTCCTGTAGTAACCAGCAAGGCCCAAGAATTGCCTAATCTCTGTTGGGGTTCTTGGGGTTTCCCAGACTTCAATTGCTTTGACATTGGAGGGGTCCACATGTATTCCCTCCTCATTGTCCTCATGGCCCAGAAAATCCACCCTTCGAATCCAAAACTCGCATTTGAAGAAATTTACATACAACTTCTCTGCCCTTAATGTTTCCAGAACCTTCTACAGATGTAACTGTGTTCTTCTTTACTTTGGGAATAGACGAGTATATCATCGATAAAAACGATCACGAAGTTCTCGAGGTAGGGTCGACAGAGTCAGTTCATTGGATCAAATAATGATGTAGATGCATTTGTTAGACCGAAGGGCATCACTATGAATGTGTAGTGACCATAGCGTGTTCGGAATGCAGTCTTGGGGATGTTTTCTTCTCGGATCCGTAGTTGGTGGTACCCGGACCAAAAATCTATCTTTGAGAAGTAACTTTCTCCTTGTAGTTGGTCAAATATATCATTGATCTGGGGAAGAGGGTATCGATTCTTGACGTTGAGTATGTTGAGTTTGCGGTAATCAATAAACATACGAAACGACTCATCATTCTTCTTGACGAATAAGAACGGAGCTCCCCATGGCGAGACGCTTGGTCTTATAAACCCCTTCTCTAGTAATTCACTCAATTGACTGGAAAGCTCTTGTATCTCCATATGAGCTAATCTATATGGCTAATTGGAAATTAGTGTGGCTCAGGGTATCAAGTCGATCCGAAATTCAACTTGTCATTCGGGAGGTATTTTCGAAAGGTCTTCGGGAAACACGTCGTGGAAATCGCACAACTACGGGATGTCTTTAATGTTCTTATCTTCTTTCTTTATATCAATCACATGAGCTAAAAAGGCGTAGTTTTTCTTGTGTAGACACTTCTGTGCCTTAATACAATAGATGTGTAACGACCCAATTTTCACAACCAAAATTTTCATTTTTGATTAAGTGCCTTGTACAACATTTATATCAAATTATCAACCGATCGTATCATTTAATAAAAACATGTCTCGTATCTGAAAACCGAATCATAAAAACATAATAATGTCATAGTACAAATCCCAGAATAACTCATAATGCGGAAAACAAGAGTGTGTGTATGATGTGCCGCTACCGCGCAAGCTCCTTCCCCTTCGCTGAAGAGGTACCTGAAACCAAAACTGTAAAAATGTAAGCACGAAGCTTAGTGAGTTCCCTCATTGTACCATATGTGACGGCATTGTGGCCGCAGACCCACCGCTACTGGAAGGTAACTCACCTTGTAGTAGCTGCTGATCTCTGCGGGAATCCTCTGACTGCTGTTGCTGCTGCTCCGAAAATCCTCCAGCTATAATCCTCACAAAACACTTAGTCAAACACTGCTAACTGTTCATAGGGTAAAATGACCATTTTACCCCTGAACAAGTCAAAGTCAAAGTCAAAGTCAACTTTTAGTTGACCTGACTCGCCGAGTTGGTTCGCTAACTCGCCGAGTCCCTATCCTTCCATTTGTCCTTATACCCGTCTCTAATCGTCGAGTTAGGCGATGACTCGACGAGTCTTCCTTCTAAATGAACATCGACTGGATTCTCATCCGACTCGCCGAGTTGTATGAACAACTCGTCGAGTTCATCTTCATCCTTAAGAAGATTGCCTTGGACTCGCCGAGTCTGCTCATGCACTCGTCAAGTCCTATGAACTTTCAGAACAATGGCTTAGTCCAGAATGTTGGGTCACTCCCTGGGACCCCCTAGAACTTTTCCACACTCAACTGGGTCCTTTTGACCCTTAACTGATATGGGACAGAAACCTTGGACTCGCCGATTCCAAGGATGGACTCGCCGAGTCGGTTACATCCCCTCACTAAATCTTCGATTTCTGACGTATAACCCTTGATCAAAAGGTAGATCTATGCTTCTATAATCGATCTAGCACGTAAACTTACAAACTTTACGTGCATGCATGGGACTTTGAGCTCAGAAGGTCCTAAAACAATGTCTTACAATGCATGGGGCCTTCTTTGAGTGCAAAAGCCACTCCTTTCTGCCTTGTAACCCCTTTAAGGACCTAGATCTGAAACATCAACTCCTAACCATGCTTGCAATCATGGTTGGTGACCAAAATGGCTTAGAAAAGCCCTAAAACTCCACAAAATGGGATCTATCAAAAGAACAAACAAGGTATAGACTTTATACCTTCTGAAGACTGCAAATGATGCTCAAAATCGGATCCTTCTAGCCTCCTCTTGATCCTTCAAGCTTTTCCTTCCTTCCTTGGGTCACAAAAACACCAAAATCACTCCAAATGCCTTAGATTGCTTCAATAACGACTAGGGTTTGCTATGGGGGTCTTCTGGGAGCAAATGGGACGAAGGAGGCCGAGTTAAGGTGTTTAAATAGGGTGCAAACCCTCGGGTTAGGGTTTTTGTCCGAACATCACCTACTCGCCGAGTCCGGGACCCGACTAGCCGAGTCCGTCACTTAAGTCCCGCGTCCCATCCCGCTTCTACTCGATGAGTTGGTCCTTCAACTCGCCGAGTCCAATGCCAAAATGCAAAATATTTAAGGAATTAATAATAACAAGAATATGTAACAAGAACCAGGTGCTACAAATCTCCCCCGCTTATTTTAGACTTTGTCCTCGAAGTCTGCTGCTTAATCCTGAAACAGCTCGGGGTAATGCTCCATCATCTCATCCGCCGGCTCCCAAGTCCACTCTGACCCCTTCCGGTACTGCCATTGTACCTTCACGAGTTCCACTCTTCTATTCCTCAAATCCTTCGACTTCCGGTCGAGGATTGCCACCGGTCACTCAATGTAGTTCAGGCTGCCATCAACTTGAATGTCCTCCAAGGGCACCACTGCCGAGTCGTCCACCAGGCACTTTTGTAGCTGAGAAACATGGAAAGTGTTGTGTATCTGACTGAGTTTGGTTGGCAAATCCAGCCTATATGCCACCTTGCCCACCCGGGCTATTGTTGGATTAGTGTCTAAGTCCATAACTATTTTGGTATGTACTTGACCCGATGGTGCATGGTCCTTTTGGGTTGCCTTCACCAAAGCAACTTGATAGGATGAATTATGGAGAGAAAGGATTAAATATGATTTATTAATATATTATGAGAATAATATATTAAAATAGAAATCATATTGTTTAATTAATATTAGTCAATAATTAATAAGAATTAAGTTTGTGGCTAAAAGACATTAATTAAACTTAAGGGACTAGAACTGTCAATTGTGTGATAGTTGAATATTGGGCTAATGGATTCCATATTAAAGGGGTGGACGAATTCTATGGGGAAACCCATTAGAAATTGTCCAAAGGCCTTTAAGAAAGGAGTACATAGGTTGCTTAGGGCCTAAGCATCCAAATTAGGGTTTCCTTGTTAGATAACCCTAATAGCCTCACTATTTAAAGAACCCTTAAGCCCCAAAAACGTAGAGAACTTCTTCTCTAGGGTTTCCACATGTTTTGGGCAGCCTCCTTCTCTTCTCCTCTTCATCCTCTTGCTTTTGGTGTTTGTGAACCATTAGAGGAGTGACATTTGTGACTTTAAGCTTTCTAAAGTCAATACAAGAAGGATTTGGGATTGTTATTGCTACATAACAATCAAGGTATGATCTAAACCCATTCTTATGTTAATATGATTACTTGTATGCTAGAATTAGGGTTTATAGTCTTGGATAACTTGCATGTACAATAGAGAAACCTAGATCCAAGCATTAGGGTTTGTATGAGCACATAGGATGTTCTTATAGCCAAAACCCATCAGTGGTATCAGAACCTAGATTGGTTTCTATTGTATTGATGCCTTGTATGTTGAAAAAATTCGTTTTTTGTGGATCTGCTTGTTGAACCCGTCGAGTCTCTAGATGAACTCGCCGAGTCCATGCTGACTCGACGAGTCCATGCCTGACTCGACGAGTCGGCTGGTCAGATAGAGGGAAAACCGGGATTTCTTGCTGTTTTTGCTTAAGGATAGTTGCCTTATCATATTAGATCAATATTAATCCAATTTTTTGATATATATGAGTATATTCTTGATCTAATTGAAGATATTTATCAATTAATAAAATATTTGTTTCCTTATGTGATAATTGATTAATTATTTTGATTAAATTGGTAAATTGTTTTGCAAGAAATCATTAAATAAATCAAATATGGATAATTATGTGATTAAATGTTAATTTATATTATTTTTTATTTGATCCTTGTTGTTATGAAAAGTTTCATATTTTCCCCTTTAGGTTTTATAGTTTAAATTTGACCTCAAAAGTATTGTTGTTTTGAAATTTAAATAGTTGAAACCCTAATGTTTTGAAAAAGGTTTCAAAACTTGCCCTCAAGTTTTGGAATTTTAATTTTGATTAATAGTTTAATGTTGATGTATATTTACTAAACCTAATGTTTTGAAATGTTTCAAAACTTGCCCTTAAGTTTTGGAATTTAAAAGTTGATTAAAAGTTTAATTAGGAATGTCAAATTCCAAAAACCTAGTATTGTTTTGAAAAAGTTCAAATCACACCCTTATGGTTTTATTAATTAATTAAGGTGTATAATTAAAAGAGGTTTAATAAATCCATAAAAGTTTTGGTTTATAATTTAATTGAATTAAATGTATAATTATTAAATTTGACCACCTAGTATTTTAAAAGTGTAAAATATACCCTATACTATATATAACATTAAAAGTCTAACATTATATATGTGTATGAGTAAAAGTCAGTCTTACCATTAGTAGGCCTCATTCACGAAGCTGGTCTATAAGGGGTGTTTAAGGAAATTGCCTATAAAATGACGATTGAATGGGTATCCACTCTTACCCACCGCACTCTTGACTAGTGGAGGGTCGTTAGCCGAACGGGTAGGATAGGACGAAACATTCCATTATAAGTATAATGAATTACTAAAGTAACTAAATGTTTTTTCAAATTCCCAATCTTAGTTACTTAGGCAAAACTGAATTGATGCAATTCCATGAAATTACACTTTGTGCCCTTGCGAAGACGTTAGTGGAGCGTGTGTGGTTTACCGGCACACTAAATGGTTCTAAGCAAAGGTAGCAAAGGGTGACTCAATGTTTGTCATAGTTCGGTGGAGCGTGCGTGGTTTACCGGCACATCGAACAGGTGACTGTAACATGTGGGGGCACCATGTAGTTTGCATGGTTATTCACACCCGCTTTGTGATCCTCGGCATCCCAGTCACAAACAAGAGGGGCATATCGAGATTTAAACATGCCATTGAAATGTTCAATGAATCTCATAGGATCTAGGAGTTTTCATAGATTTAAAACTTAAATTTCTTTTTCGTTTTTTCATGGTGGAAATTAGTGAATCGTCATTCACTTACCTTTAAATGTTCTGCAATTTGGGTTACGGCATCCCTCTCCCAAGTTGTAGAATATTGTGTTGGGTCCTAGCCTTAGTATCTCATTTGGGTGATTTACTAAGGACTCAATCAATCAACTAACTTGAATTTGTTTCTCACGTTTTGTAGATGTCTAAGTTCGACAACTATGGTCTTCCCAAATCCCGTGGAACAAGCATTCCACATGAAGATGGTATTCCACGATTCGATCGAGGAACAAGAAATCATGCTTCACTTCCTCCTCCTCCTCCAATTATTCTCCCTAACCCACAAGTTCAAAGGCTTGAAAAGTTCAAGATCACTCAAGCCCTCTTGGCAAGTAAACATAAAGAAGGAAAGTCTGTGTGTGCACACGTCCTAGGGATGAAGTCACACATTGATAGGTTAAGAATGTCGGGATCCGTTGTCTGTGAGGAAATGGCTGTTGATTGGGTTCTTCAGTCACTTCCTAAATCATATAGTGAGTTCGTAAGAGAGTACTATATGATGAACTACGACGTGACCCTTATAGATCTCACCTATATGCTTATTGCTGCTGAATCAGCAATGATTTGGCGCAATAGAAAAGCAAAGTTGATTGGTGAATCTGCCTTCGAGACCTCTGTGGATATAGATAATGGCAACGAAAGACATGCTATGATCGAAAAGTTTGATCATTAGAGAAAGTCAATGTCTGAAGTAGTTCCATGTCATGTTTCAAAAGAGTCAATTTGCTTTTATTGCCAAGAGAAAGGGCATTGGAGACGAAGCTGCCCCATTTACCTAAGAGATCTAAGACATGGGAGAGTCGAAACGTATGGCTCTAATATAGGTAAAATCCATTAACTAACTCTTTTAAGCTTCTATTCTAGATTCTTAATACATAATGTGATAAGATTACAATTGATGTTTTGTAGGATCGAAGAAAAGAAAGGAAGCTTAAGGGAAGAAGTGAGCAGAATCTAACCGTAAAGGAATGGATTTCGATCGCATTTCTCGAAGATTAGATTCTTGAGCTACTACTTAGAGTTAGAATTAGATTGCTAAGAAAGATGTATTAGCATGGTTTTTCAATGAATTGCATTGTAAGGACAAATTTTTTCCGCAATAAAATAAATTTTGATTTTATATTATTTATCCTTGCAATGGCGTATATGAAAAATTGATGTTTGAATGTTTCTATTATTAGCAATAATGGATTTGGTTCTTATTATGTTATTTGTGGAAATGTCGAAGAATTTACCAAATTGGGAGAGTTTCTCATCGCCCAAGTTTCAATTGGACAGAAATTTGGAATCACGCAACTTGGTTGCATGATGAATGAGAAAGTTCATATTTGGAAATTAGACTAATTCGTTGACAAAGTGTCGAGTGAAAGGACAAGGAGATCAAGTACATAAAGTTGTGTGTTGATCAAAGTCCATCATAAGAGTAACAAAGATATTCGTCATGATTTACTAAAGGTTTAGTAAATATGATTATACTTATAAGATTAAGTGTAATTCGGAATTGATTAAAAAAGGTTTAAATCAATAGCAAACGAATAAGAAGAATCAAGTAGGCAGAAAGATAAAAGTTTCTCCATTCTAAGAATAAGGGAGAGTACGTTTTATGCTTTATGATAGGTCTTAATGATTAAGAACCATATCTCAATTAATCCTCTAAGAGAGTCTTAGTACAATTGCATGTCTAAGAAGAGGATTCAAGAATTGAAAAAATGGTTAAATCAAGAAGTCAATCATACTTCGTTCCAAAACAAGTCTTAGAGTTAAGATTGTGACATTGAGTGAAAAGTATTAAGAAGGTTTATAACATTCATCAAATGTGGAAAGTTGTGATGTCTTGGATAAGACAAAGACCAACTAGGACCAATTTATAAAGTGTTTTGATAAAAACTACACCAACTCTTGAATATTTGTTTGTCAAGAAATGTTTATTGACAAGAGAATCTTATATGTCAAGGAGTCAGTGGGAGTCTTAATGGTCTTGAAAGGTTTCAAGAACAAATCAAATAAACCTTATCGATCATCACTAGCACACGAGTTGAGGTCTACAACCTATCGTGTTGACACTATCTTGTTTCTATGCAATTCCAATTGAAATAATTATGCATGTGAGTTCTATGAGTTCTCATTTGAATGCATAAAAGGCAAGGACCTTGATCAATGAAAAGTACATTGATAAGAAAGGGTGAGCTGCTTAACTACTTGGAAGACATGGTGGGCAGCCGTGTTACCATAAGACAAGAGTTCAAGGTTAAGAAAAGTTCGGTCCATAAGGGTTTGGATTTGTCGCAAACTTTGGTTTTGACAAATTCGCATGGATAAGAACAAATACACCATTAAAATCTAAGTGTCATAAGATTCCCTCCTTCATGAAGATGACTGTGAGGAAATGCTTTCACTAAGAGAGATTTTAAGAAGATAGCGATTGTAAAATTATATTCTCAAATTTGATTATGGTTACGGTATCCCTTTCCATGATTCGAATTGTGAGATTTGGCAATTAGTCTGAATTGTTTAAGACACACATATGAGCTATCTAAGGCAAAGGTGTATAAGTTTAAGAAGAATTGATAAAAGATTATCAAAGCATTAAGTATTAGAAATATGAACTAAAGAAATTCAATAGGCATTGTTTTTTCTGAAAGTTAAGCTGTTTCTGAATATGTGTTAAAGCTAGTGGGAGCATAAGTGTTATGGTTATAATAATCATCGTGATAGTGGGAGCATAAATTTTATGATTGTATGATTATTAAGGGAAGTATTGCAAGTTAGCAATATTAATTATAGAAAACAAGAGTTATACTTTACAAAGTCGTAAGGATTGAATAGTTGTTTTGCTATACTTAAAGGAGAGAATATTATGCTTCATTTCAAATCTAAAGGCTTAGGTTGTGGAATGTTAATAAATTTAGTCAAGGATACATAGTATGTTCTCAAATTTTGATTATGATTATGGAATCCCTCTTCATAAATCAAATTGTGAGAATGTGACACGTAAAATATTATGGCAAAAGATTGATAAAGTATCGAATCTTTATGTAAGACATTATGCATCGTGTCCCACACGCTTCGGGTGTAGGATCGATTGCAAATGCTATAGTATTTGACCATTCTAGAATTTTTCCAAATGTCTAGCGCATTTAGAGGGAAAAGGACAAGAATTGGTTTTGACTAAGATAATAAAACAACTATCAAAGGACAATCCAAAGTTCGCCGAGGATTGGTCGCTTGTGAGTAGTTGGAAGTATAGTATTGGATGGAGCATATCGACATAATTATGGATAGATAAGATTCTATTAAGAATGAGTTGTCATATGGTAAGTATGGAATGGTTTCCATATTGGGAGTTGAATATTGAGAATCAATGTCTAGATTAGAAACTTTTATGCAAGAAGGATGTTCAAAGGAATGTACTTTGAGTGAGAGACATCACATCTATGGAATTGTCTTGTAACAATTTCCAATAGAGAGCTTTGTAATTCATTGGCAATAGTCATTGTGACATTAATGCAGTAACATTACAAAAGAATCATTGCATAAAATGTTAGAATCTAACATATTCTATAAGTGGCAAGAATTTGATATTCTTTCACTTGTGAAAAGGATTGGGAGTTGTGAAATGAGTATGATTGGAAATGTGTTCATTTGATGTATTTCACAAAGTAAGAACCATAGGTAAACATTGTGTGAATGCTAAGAGCATGGGACAAGTATTGTAATAATTCAAGTAAGAAGTTGATTACCCGAAACAACAAATAATGAGTAATCGATATGGTGATAAATAAAAGGTGTTTTATTTATACTCAAAGGTTGAGGCCATATGGGATTAGTATTATTCTTGTGTTTCACTTTGCATGTTTTGACTTCCTGAATAATTTTATTGGTTAAGAACAGTCAAATTGTTCGAATGGGCCACAGTCGTTCATATGTTGGAAGTAGGTATGAATGAAGATTGTCGTGAATTGGTGTGTGGATTGTCTAAAGAGTATTAGACATAAGCAAATGTTTGCTGCAACGTTCATGAGTGCTTATGAATATGATTTGAGCATTGGATTAAACCCACACTCACTTGAATCACTTCATGGATTTTATCACAAGTGATTGGTGAGACGATAATATCTTATATTCTTGAAACTGAGATGTGTGAGTTGTATCTTGCGAGTCGGTTGCACATTGATAATATGTAAATGCACCAGTAACTTGGTGTTATAAAACATATTGTTGTGTGTGATTTGGTGAGTGAGTGCAAGCGAGCATTGAGTCAAAGTTTATCCGTTCCTTTTATCCAAAGTAGGATAAAAGCGATATATGTGGGCCCCTCGATGATTTAGTGATGGCACCTAAGCGCTTGGCCAAGCCGGGACTAAATTGAAGTGTTCAATTGTAGTCTGTTGTCAGTCGTCATAAATCTGAATGCGGGAAACAACACATAGACAGAGAGAATGATTTAGATCCATGTCTCAGTCTATACGATGATATCTAGAATGGAGGAATATATGATCCCTTATCTAAAGGACACGCGTATCTGATAAGATCAGAGTTAACAGCGGCTTTAGAAAGCTACGATTGCAGATCAGGATCTGAAGTCATACGCGAAATAGTTATTAGACTTATCCAAGTGGGAGACTGTTGGATTAGTGTCTAAGTCCATAACTATTTTGGTATGTACTTGACCCGATGGTGCATGGTCCTTTTGGGTTGCCTTCACCAAAGCAACTTGATAGGATGAATTATGGAGAGAAAGGATTAAATATGATTTATTAATATATTATGAGAATAATATATTAAAGGAGAAATCATATTGTTTAATTAATATTAGTCAAGAATTAATAAGAATTAAGTTTGTGGCTAAAAGACATTAATTAAACTTAAGGGACTAGAACTGTCAATTGTGTGATAGTTGAATATTGGGCCAATGGACTCCATATTAAAGGGGTGGACGAATTCTATGGGGAAATCCATTAGAAATCGTCCAAACGCCTTTAAGAAAGGAGTACATGGGTTGCTTAGGGCCTAAGCATCCAAATTAGGATTTCCTTGTTAGATAACCCTAATAGCCTCACTATTTAAAGAACCCTTAAGCCCCAAAAACGTGGAGAACTTCTTCTCTAGGGTTTCCACATGTTTTAGGTAGCCTCCTTATCTTCTCCTCTTCATCCTCTTGCTTTTGGTGTTTGTGAACCATTAGAGGAGTGACATTTGTGACTCTAAGCTTTCTAAAGTCAATACAAGAAGGATTTGGGATTGTTATTGCTACATGACAATCAAGGTATGATCTAAACCCATTCTTATGTTAAGATGATTACTTGTATGCTAGAATTAGGGATTATAGTCTTGGATAACTTGCATGTACAATAGAGAAACCTAGATCCAAACATTAGGGTTTGTATGAGCACATAGGATGTTCTTATAGCCAAAACCTATCAGCTATAACCCTGAACAGTCCAATGTACCTGGGGCCCAACTTGCCCCGCTTCTTGAATCGGATAACGCCTTTCCATGGCGACACCTTCAGGAGAACCATATCCCCGACCTGGAACTCCAGGTCTGATTGGCGCTTATCGGCATAGCTTTTCTGCCGACTCTGAGCAGTCTGAAGCCTGCTCCGGACCTGCTGAATCTTCTCCGTCGTCTTGAGCACTACCTCAGTGCTCCCCATTACCCTTTGGCCAACCTCACCCCAACATATCGGGGTCCTTCACTTCCTACCATATAGCATCTTGAAGGGAGGACGATCAATGCTCACATGATAACTATTGTTATAGGAGAACTCTGCCAATGGAAGGTAGGTATCCCAGCTACCTCCGAAATCTAATACGCATGCTCACAGCATATCCTCCAGGGACTGGATGGTCCGCTCACTCTGACCATACGTCTACGGGTGAAAGGCAGTGCTAAAATACATACGAGTACCCAACTCGTCATGAAACTTCCTCCAAAACCTGGAAGTGAACCGCACATCCCTGTCTGAAATCACAGAAACTGGCACACCGTGCCGCGCCACTACCTCCTGGATATAGACGTCGGCCAACTTCTTGGCCGAGATGCTCTCTTGAATCAGGATAAAATGGGTGCTCTTGGTCAATCGATCGACGATGACCAAAATCGAATCCACTCCCCGCGCAGTCCTGGGAAGCTTGGTGATCAAATCCATTGTGATGTCTTCCCATTTCCACAGCGGAATATTCAACGGCTGCATCTTGCCGTGAGGTCTCTGATGCTCAGCTTTGACCTTCCTGTAGGTCAAGCACTGCTCCACAAACCATGCCGCATCCCACTTCATGTAGGGCCACAAATAGTCCAGACGAAGATCCCTATACATCTTTGTCGCCCCAGATGAATGGAGAACCGAGATTTGTGCGCCTCCTCCATCAGAACTTGGCACACACCCCCGTGGTATGGCACCCACACCCTACGGTGTAGTGTCAGTAATCCTCGACTGTCATAGTCGAAGGAGGAAACCTGCCCCACGATCCGCTCGCTCTTCCGATGTACCTCCTTCATGGCCTCCTGTTGGGCCTCCCGAATCCACTCCAACAACAGAGTCACCATTGTCATCCTCAGGCAGATATCCCTGATCGGCGCTGCCTTGCGGCTAAGCACGTCGGCCACCACATTGGCCTTACTCGGGTGATAAAGGATCTCGCAATCGTAATCCCTTACCACGTCCATCCACCGACGTTGCCTCATCTTTAGATTCGGCTGATCCATGAGGTACCTCAAACTCTTATGGTCCGTATAGATGGTACAGCGAACCCCATAGAGGTAATGACGCCAAATCTTGAGGGCGAAAACAACTGCACCCAACTCCAAATCATGTGTTGGGTAGTTTGCCTCGTGAGGCTTCAGCTGCCTCGATGCATAGGCGATGACATGCCCTCTCTGCATCAATACCGCACCCAAACCTGAGATGGACGCATTGCAGTACACAACAAAATCCTCCATGCCCTCTAGCAGAGCTAAGATTGGCGACTCGCACAATCTCTGTCTCAGTGTCTCGAACACGGCCTGCTGCTCAGGCCCCCAACGAAAGACCACGGCCTTCCTTGTTAGCCTGGTCAGGGGTACGACTATCTTGGAGAAATCCTGGATGAATCTCTGATAGTAGCCGGCTAATCCTAGGAAACTCCAAATCTCGGATGGAGACTTCGGAACCTCCCATCTCATTACCGCCTCCACTTTGGTCGGGTCCACTGAGATCCCGTTATGGTTGACGAGATGCCGAAGGAACTGCACCTTATGCAACCAGAACTCATACTTGGAGAACTTAGAATACAAGTTCTCCTTCCTCAAAGTCTCCAGAACCTCTCGCAGATGCTCCTTGTGCTCCTCCTACGTCTTGGAGTAAACCAAGATATCATCAATAAACACTATCACAGACTGGTCTAACTACGGTCTACACGCACAGTTCATGAGATCCATGAACGCAGCAGGAGCATTGGTGAGCCCGAAGGGCATCACCACAAACTCGTAGTGGCCATAGCGCGTCCGAAACGTAGTCTTCTGTACATCCTCCTCTATGACCCTCATCTGATGATATCCTGAACGCATATCAATCTTGGAGAACCAAGATGCTCCTTTTAGCTGGTCAAAGAGGTCATCAATCCTTGGGAGTGGGTAACAGTTCTTCACCGTTACCTTGTTCAGCTCCCGGTAATCTATACACATCCGATGCAACCCGTCCTTCTTCCTCACAAACAGAATCGAGGCTCCCCAGGGAGAAATAATCGGTCTAATGAATCCCTTGTCTAACAGCTCCTGCAGCTGTGTAGACAACTCCTGCATCTCAGGAGGTGCCAACCATTGTGATGCCCTGGCTATCGGAGCCGCACCAAGGACTAGGTCGATCCTGAATTCCACCTGCCTCTCCAGTGGTACCCCAGGCAACTCCTCGGGAAATACATCCGCAAACTCTCGTACCACGGGCACATCATCCACTGTTGCCTTAACCGCCTCCCGGGTGTCCGTGACATAAGTGACATATCCTGCGCAACCCTGCTGAAGGTAACGCCTAGCTCTCGCTGTTGAACATACCGCTGGTCCTTGTTGTGGCCTTTCACCCTGAACTACCAACTCTCCCCCACTTGGGGTCCTGATCCGAACCAGTTATTGTGCGCAATCTATCACTACCCCATTGGGGCTCAACCAATCCATGCCTATAATCACCTTGTTTCCTTTCAACGAAATAGGAACCAGATCTACCAGATAACGCTCCTCGAATAATCTCAGCACACAGTCTCGGAATACCGCCGATGATCGCACCGACCGGTCATCAACAATCTCTACCTCTAAAGGGCAATCCAACATGCTCGAAGACTCAGGAAACTTCTTCCTAAGCACAAGAGAGACAAATGATCGGGTAGCCCACGAATCAGATAATACCTGAACTGGGATACCGTTCACATGGAACGATCCTAAACAGAGCACACACATAACATATCAAAACCACAACAACATATCATAAAAGCATAATGATAAGAAATCATACCCATCACCACATCGGGTGCAACGCGTGCTTCCTCGGTAGTCAACTGGAATGCCCGACTCCTCACCACTGGAGCCTCTGCCGACCGTCAGTGATTTGCAGGGTTGATGGAGTTGGCGCCTTCACTAGCGCTGATGCTGCTATCAACTGGGGGCAGTTGGCCTTCTTGGGCCCCTCTGGTTGCAGTGGAAACATAGCAACTCAGACGCCTAAACAACCGGTGCAGAGGCAGTACAATCCTTGCTGAAGTGCCCCATCTTGCCGTACTTGTAGCAGCCCGACGATCCCAATCTACATGCCTCCTCATGTGGCATGCAGCATTTCCTGCAGCGGCTCGGTCCTGACTGGCCTTTCTGCCTACCATCTGATCCCTTGGGCTTCTTCCCCGAAGCCCCAGTCGTCTGACCCTTCTCAATCTTCCTCTTCTGGACATGCTCCAGATCAATATCCCTCTCCCTTGCCCTGGCAATCATGGAATCTAGGGTAGGGCAAGATAAAAAACTAACATGCTCCTGAATGTCGGCTCGTAGCATGTCATGATAGCGGTCCCTCCTCGTATCCTCATCCTCCGCATACTGGGGCACTAACAATTCCCTCTCCTGGAATTTGGCGGTGATCTCCGCCACAGTCTCTGTAGTTTGTCTCATGTCCAAAAACTCCATGGCCAGCTACCGAAGCTCTACAGCTGGTGTGAACTCTGCTCGGAACCGGGTCACAAAATCTGACCATGTCATAGCCTCAACATCCGAGGCTCCCATAGAGTCACCAACTGACTCCCACCAATCCCTAACCCGGTCCCTCAAACACCCTGCTGCAAATCGTACCTTCGACCCCTCGAGGCAGAAGCTGGTTAACTGCACGGACTCAATGTCTCAATCCATCGTCTGGCAGCAATGGGGTCCTTTGCCCCGTGTAAATCTGGTGCACCACTGCCCCTGAAGTCCTTAAAGGACAGTGTGCGGGATCCTGAATGGCCAAATGCCATTTCACTCCTGAACGCCCTGAGGCGATCCTCCATCAGCTCGACTATCCCTTCCTCGATCGACCCGATGATGATGGGGGTCGACTCAAGGATGCCTCTGGTTATCTCAGACACGATGAACTCGCGTAACCTCTCATCCACTGGTTCAGAGCTTGAACCCGAACCCGATCCCTCTCCTGAACTGCCAACTATTGGCCTCTGTCGTAGTACCACCATTCTGCAAAACATAATACCGACCGTTAGTGATACTGATACATCTAGATGGATCACACCCACTACAAGTTCCCTGGTCTCGCCTTAGCCTTCCTCAATTTACATACGGATCCTCTACTTTCAGTAGTACGGGCCCATACTACCTTCTACATTTATCCGTACCTTCCTCAAGGACTGCCTTGACTCCACGAATTCCCTTTCATCACTGCTGATTCTCTGCTATTCCCACTCTAGGCTTACCCTAGGGAAAATCTCTAACTCCACCCAAACCGGTCCTCAGCTGCTGAAGGCCCCCTTGTAATGCCAATTAGCCATTACCTGAATACCATCACATGTGATGAGGCTCAGATAATCCTTCGAGTAATAGACTCGTCCCTACAACGGTTAGACTTAGACAAGAGCTGCGTAATAGGGCCAAATCCAACACTCTGAGATTATTCAACCCTGCTCACATGTGACGTGACGTATGCACCTAATGGCTAACTCCTATCACTCATAGTCCCACAAAGCACAAAGCAAGCGGCATTCGGACGCAGGAAAATTACTCAAGCAAATCTGTTCTCATAGTGAGAAGCTGAACTAGCATATAATGATGTGCTCATACTATCAGGCATACCTAAACAGGCTATCCTACTGTTGTCTACTCAATACTAGCATGTAATTCTCATAAGCTGACGCACATAAGGCGGGCATATAATGCATCATTCCTAGATCCTTAGTCTTATTCTAGCATGCTGTTCTACTGAAACTGATATACATAAGATAACTTGTATGGGTACTATGAGGAATACTTACTTGAGCAAGGATGGTCGCACACATCACACACTTGTTCCTTCTCAAAACTCTTTTATCTTAGCTTTTAGAAAGTCATTTTCGTTGTAAAAAACCTTTTAATCCCTTGGTCTGAGTCCAGACACCCCCGAAGGTGTGTCTGAATCCCTCAAACCAGGGCTCTGATACCAACTTGTAACGACCCAATTTTCACGACCAAAAATTTCATTTTTGATTAAGTAACTTGCACAGCATTTATATCAAAATATCAATTGATCGTATCATTTAATAAATATATGTCTCGTATCTGAAAACCGAATCGTAAAAACATAATAATGTCAGAGTACAAATCCCAGAATAACTCATAATGAGGAAAACAAGAGTGTGTGTATGATGTGCCGCTACCGCGCCAGCTCCTTCCCCTTCGCTGAAGAGGTACTTGAAACCAAAACTGTAAACTATAAGCACGAAGCTTAGTGAGTCCCCCCATCATACCACATACCATGCAATCACATAGCATACATTCTGCCGGGCAATTCTGGGGTGCCCGACCTACCCGGTACGGCCATTCTGGGGTGCCGACCTATCCATGCGGCCATTATGGGGTGTCTTCCTACCCATGTCAAGCTATTATGGGGTGCTGACCTACCCGTCGGTCCTAACAACCGAACTTGGGGACTATTCCCCTCCTACTACCGCTATTACATATAACATATCATGCCAGCATATAAACATATCACCACATATTATCAGACATATCTGGGGTGTCAGACCTACCCTTCAGTCCTAACAACCAAACTCTACTACTAGCACATATAAAATATCATGTTAGCATATAACATATCAGGTAGTAGCAAACCTAGATGATATCACAAAGACAATCATCTAATCATACAACTCCTACTGGTGAGCCGACATTGTGGCCGCAGACCCACTGCTACTAGAAGGTAACTTACCTTGTAGTAGTTGTTGATCTGTGTGGGAATCCTCTGACTGCTGTCGTTGCTGCTCCGAAAATCCTCCAGCTATAATCCTCACAAAACACTTAGTCAAACACTGCTAACTGTTCTTAGGGTAAAATGACCATTTTACCCCTGACCAAGTCAAATTCAACTTTTAGTTGACCTGACTCGTCGAGTTGGTTCACCAACTCGCTGAGTCCCTATCCTTCAATTTGTCCTTATACCCGTCTCTACTCGTCGAGTTAGGCGATGACTCAACGAGTCTTCCTTCTAAATGAGCATCGACTGGATCCTCATCCGACTCGCCGGGTTATATGAACAACTCGTCGAGTTCATCTTCAACTGATACATAGGTCCTGCTCTTGACTCGCCGAGTTGTATGAGCAACTCGTCGAGTTCATCTTCATCCTTAAGAAGATTGCCTTGGACTCGCCGAGTCTACTCATGCACTCGTCAAGTCCTATGAACTTTCAGAACAATGGCTTAGTCCAGAACGTTGGGTTACTCCCCGGGACCCCCTAGAACTTTTCCACACTCAACTGGGTCCTTTTGACCCTCAACTGATATGGGACAGAAACCTTGGACTCGCCGAGTCCAAGGATGGACTCGTCGAGTCGGTCACATCCCCTCACTAAATCTTCGATTTCTGACGTACAACCCTTGATCGAAAGGTAGATCTATCCTTCTACAATCGATCTAGCACGTAAAGTTACAAACTTTACGTGCATGCATGGGACTTTGAGCTCAAAAGGTCCTAAAACAATCTCTTACAATGCATGGGGCCTTCTTTGAGTGCAAAAGCCACTCCTTTCTTCCTTGTAACCCCTCTAAGTAGGGTTGTGCATGGGTCGGTTTGGGTCGGTTTTGGACACAAACCCAACCCAACCCATAAATGGTCGGTTTCGAGTTTTCAGAACCCAATCGGATTGGTTTCTGGTCGGTTCGGTTTCTTGGGTTCTGAGGTCGGTTTGGGCGGTTTTTCGGTTTCTTGGGTTCAACCCATACATTCATGGGTTCTGGGTTAAAACCCATGGGTTTTGGGTTTTAACCCATTTTCCATAAATGAAGCAACTAGTTAAATACTTCAAAAACATCAAATTTAAGTTAAATACTTCAAAAAGAATGATTCTAACAACAAATAGTCTATTACAAGTTACAACCAAAGCCCGAAATAGTTTATTACAACCAAAAAACAATCAAGTATGGGACGGTTTCTCGGGTTGGATAGGTCGGTTTCTTGGGGCGGTTTGTCGGTTTTAAGTATGGGTCGGTTTCTCGGGTTGGATGGATTGGTTTCTGGGTAAAAACCGAAAATGAACCCGATTTTTCGGTTTTTAAAAAATTCAAACCCTAACCGTTAGTTTTGCTTCGGTTTCGGGTTTTTCGATTTCGGTTTCGTCGGTTTTAGTCGGTTTCTCGGTTTCTTGGTTTGGGTTTGTTCACCCCTACCTCTAAGGACCTAGATATGAAACATCAACTCCTAACCATGCTTGCCATCATGGTTGGTGACCAAAATGGCTTAGAAAAGCCCTAAAACTCCACAAAATGGGATCTATCAAAAGAACAAACAAGGTATAGACTTTATACCTTCTGAAGACTGCAAATGATGCTCAAAATCGGATCCTTCTAGCCTCCTCTTGATCCTTCAAGCTTTTCCTTCCTTCCTTGGGTCACAAAAACACCAAAATCACTCCAAATGCCTTAGATTGCTTCAATAACGACTAGGGTTTGCTATGGGGGTCTTCTAGGAGCAAATGGGACGAAGGAGGCCGAGTTAAGGGGTTTAAATAGGGTGCAAACCCTCGGGTTAGGGTTTTTGTCCGAACAGAACCTACTCGCCGAGTCTGGGACCCGACTCGCCGAGTCTGTCACTTAAGTCCCGCGTCCCATCCCGCTTCTACTCGGCGAGTTGGTCCTTCAACTCGCCGAGTCCAAGGCCAAAAGCAAAATATTTAAGGAATTAATAATAAAAAGAATACGTACCAAGAATCAGGTGCTACAAGATGAGGTGAAGGTTTATGCCGGGTTTGTCTCCATATATCACCAGAGTTCCATTGTTGGGTAGGTGAAGGTGAACAACCTTCTTGTAACACATAATATCGGCATGGTGGGAGCTTAGCTAGTCCATGCTGACGAACACATCAAAATCCTAATAGTAACCAACGCTAAGTCGATTGGAAAGGAGTGGTTATTTAAAGTTAGTGTACACCCCCTGAATACATAATTTATTGTTTCTATTTTTCCGTTAGCCATTTCAACGGTCAATGTTTCATTTAATGCTTTAGGATTTGGTGAGTAGGTGCTTAAACATATGACCCACAAAGGTTCTTTCTGCCCCACTATAAAATAAAATGCATGCATAAATGATGTTGAGGAGGATGTACCAGTGACTACTACGGGATCCTTTATTGCCTCTTCCTATCATATTTCTAGGACTCTTCCTGTTCCCTATATGTTCCTGTTGTTGTCCTTTGGACAGTTTTTTTGTAGTGGTCTGTTTCTCCACACCCATAGCATGCTTGACTCACACCAGCATTGGTAGGTTGATTGGTCTGTTGTGTTGGAATTATTCAATATTGGCTGGTGTACCCCTTCCTATTGTAGTTGGTGCAGTGTATCTCCTGGCATGCAGTGTTTTGGTGGAAGTTGCATTTATCACACTATGGGAGATTTCCCGCATATGGCTTGGTAGGTGCTGGTGTAACGGGAGTGGTAGCGGCATGAACCGCCACAATATGTTTCTTCTTTGTAGACTCCTGAGTTTGTTTCCCTTTACTCTTGTTTCGAGAGTTTCTCTTATTGTCATTCCCCTTTTTCGGTTTAGTTGCAGGAGTTTGTAAGCTGAGAATCAAGCCAGTCTGTGCCAAATAAATGACACTGGACTCCTTATTAGGAATGATAGGGTGTTCTATGTTCATGTTCTTACCACTACCATTTTTGTTATTACTATTGCGTCTATTTTGTTCCTGCTTGTTGGGTGTGTTAGTAATACGTGAGTGCTGATGTAAAGCAATTAAAATCGTAATCTGAATTATCCTAGGTTTTTCTACTATAGATGGGTGTGACCTAACTGTACATACTTAGGATTTTAAAAAGGTAATTGACTGCATGGTTCTGACCTAATCAACATTTAGGCCAGAGACAGGAGAATAGGCGGGATCACACACTCTTAGTTTGTGGAATCCAAACCATATATGATCCTAATGTTTATATGGAACCATCCTGATCCATTCACAACAATCTCTAGTTTCCTTGTGATTTATAGAATTTGATCGAATGAGGAAATAGTTTTGATTATGTTTTTAATTGATAAATCTTTTTTGTGAAAATTCAAGGCATAAAGTTTATCGTAGGAATGTACCAAAAATCTCGGTAGGGTTCCTTGTCGCCTCTTCCTGTCTAGTTGTTAACTCCTACGTCGTTCATCTCTGTTGGACAATCTTTTTTGAAATGTCATGTTGCACCGCATTTGTGACATACTGGACTTTCTTATGGGTTGAGGGTCGGAGTGATGCATGGGGCCAGGGCCCTACATTAACGGGAGGTGTACCCCATCTTGTCGCACCTTCTGCAACGAAAATCCTAACAGGCTCCCCGATGATGGTATTTGCACTTGTTTTAGTTTGGAGAGTTTCCAAGATGTGGTTTTCTCATTGTGGGAGGAGTAGGGTTAGTAGGGGTAAGGACTGCTCCCGCTTCCCGCCTCTTGGTAAGCCTCTGGGTCGAACTTCCTCCTTTTTTGTTCCTAAACTTTCACTTCATGACCTTAGGTTTGGACTTTGGGGTGTCTTGGTAAGTTGTCATTCGTTGGTTTCCTTGGTTGAAATTATCAATACCGCTCCCATTTCCGTTTGCGTTGTTGGCATTGAGGTATGCCATGAAAGCTACCACGGTAGCCGTCACAGTGGTTTATCTATGATTATAGATATGATCTTATGTATGTACCCATATAAATCTCATGTTTTCGTTATACGTTCCTCGTTGTTTCGACCTACATCCCTATGATGCATTTACGATTGAGAGTAGAATATCGCATGTTATGTTTTATCGGGATATGGTATAGCCATCTGTACCATCATTGGATTCATCTCACATGGACTTTTGGAGGGCGTACCTCTCTGGGTTTACTACTATTGGTTGTGGTTCAAGACATTATAATCCTAGGGTGAGTAGTGTAGTGATCCTCCTATGCCGAAATGGCGCATAAGGTTTTCGGCCATTTTGCTCGTTTCACGAGCGGCCCCTTCTGCTCCTTGTTCTGCCAAGGTTGTCTTAGTCTCAGTTGTAATCTGGTGTCGTCTCAGGGTGGTCACTTCCTCCTTTATGGAGTGTAGACGGTTCGTATGGTTCTCTAGTTCTACTTGTTGGTTCCATAAGGCTTTGGAATGGTGTGCTTGTTGTTCGTGGGAAAGTCAGATTTACATTGTCGTATACCGGGCTTTGCTTCCAGCATCCATTACTCCATGACGGAGAGTAGTAAACCGGGAGTCAAATCGGATTACTTGTGGCCCATATGGGGGTGGTGCTTGAATTGTAAGGGTATTAGGGATCGAAGCACGGTGCACATCGATTGTGGGTGGGATTGTCTTTTGTGGCAATGCGTCCTAGACCTAATGTCAATCACTAAGCTTGTCTTTGCGTGGGTATTGTTTTGTTACTAGGTATGTCTATTCCAGGGGCACATATATTAGGTGTTTATATATATGGGAGGAGAGAGGTGAAAGGGTCTCTTGCTAATAGGATAAGGCTCGCTAAGGGTTTCCTCGACGCTTTCATCCATGCTCGGCTCTTAGTTGGAACCCTCCCTTTCATAATTGATATCTTGGTATTCTTTAGACTTCACCTATAGGCTTCTCTTATGGACCTCTTTTGGTCCTTCCTTGACCCATCCGCAAGTCACCGTGATAGGGTAGTAGAGGTATTTGTGAGTAATTTCAACTATGTCATTTGAGCGAGAATAGGTGTATGGGAAATACGAGAAAAGTTGATGTGTGTGTGTAGGGGGGGGGGGGTTATGGTATCCTATGATACTCCTATAGTATTTTAAACTTGATGTTACATTCTGGTGTTCCCTTGCATGTATAGTTGGTTGGTTTTAGGTTTGTTGCACCACCACCATCACTCCCAAGCACATGTTGGTCATATCTCAAATAGGTATTGTTGATCTGGCTATATTTATCCCAGATATGATTACCTAACTACCTTGGTTTAACCGTGGTGTTCAACCTTTAGTTACTTTTGTTTTCTTCTCGTTATGATATTGTTCTATCAAGTATGTTTACTTTTAGTCAGAGTGTGTTTTAGTCATATTCTATTTATAATTGTATATCTTTCATGGCTAGATATACTAGTTCACTATAAACAATGCTCTGATACCAAATCTGTCACACCCCTATACCTGATGGCAGAAACGTCCGGAGGCGGGTTACTTCATTGTGCAGTATCATAACAATTAAATATAAATGAAACATAGCAAATCCAAACATCATACATTGAGATAACGTACTTACATTGTTTACATATTGTATTTGTTCTTCAAATTATACCAAAGAGACATAAGTAAATAAATTTCAAACTACAGCAAAATAATCCTAAATCCGCGTCCCTTTAACTTGGTTACAGATTTCCTGAGAATACAAGTCGTTTGAAAAGTGTCAATATAAAATATGTTGGTGAGTTCATAAGCATTTTTGTATAAGAATTTGTGATGGTTTCGAAATCCAGAAAATTTTAGTGTTTTCTTGTCCAAACAGTTGTAAGTCTTGTTTTCCATCTAGTATAGTTGCATCTGTGTGTGTGTTCTAGTTCATCATTTTTTAAATCTTATAAAATCATTTCCTCCAGAAAATCTCATATTTTCTTATATAAAATAATCGTGAGTCCTGTTTCCAATTGAGTATACTTGCATATATGTGTGTGTATTAGTTTATCGTTTTCGAAATTGTATATAATTGTTTCCTCTAGAAAATCCCATATTTTCTTATATAAAATAATCGTGAGTCCTATTTCTAATTGAGTATATTGCATATATGTGTGATAGCTTATCATGTTCAAAATCGTATACAATAGTTTTTCCCCAGAAAATCCTATATTTTATTATATATAAAATGGTGGTCTTAAAAACCCTAAGACTAGAGAGGTGTGAAAAATCAACAGGTGATTGTGGATATTCCGCGCAAGTTGAGTGGACGGTCAACACAACAAATACGGACCATCATTACCACGCATAGGGGTAGTCAACACAATGTGCCAATTTATTTATGAGGTTTTCCTTACATAAATTTTTAGATACGATAACATATTCTAGTGAGCCGCTATAAACATACTAATATGACAGAGACCTGTCTTGGCATTTCTCTGGCGCCCAATCGATTAAAGAACATTTGTCACCCTATACTGGCCGGTCTAGCTATAGCGAACAGCCAAGGTGCGGGGTGTCAACCCCGTATAGATCTACACACAAATTCCGCTCTCCCTTCAAGACACTCTGGTTTTAACTCCATACACGACTTTAGACGTACACTAATATATTTATATTTTGGTACTTTTGAGACTTGTCTTCACTAGAACACCAACTGGTTTTTGAATAATCGATAAGATCCGTTATTTAATAAATAACATCATTTGTGCTAGTTGGCTAGGTTTATCATTTTCGTTTATTGAGGATAATCCATTTGGAATCATAATTATCAAAAAGTGATCCAAAGTTATCGGTATTGGCAAAAATGGCCCTTCTTTTTATATGTTAACAAATAAGACCCATTTTTGTCCGGGTGGAGGGATTCCGGAACCAATTCCGAAGGTTCCAAAGTACAGTGGTTCCAGAGCAAGGTTGCTCGGCTCTTGAGGAGGTCCGGAGTGCGAAGCTTTCTGGTGCGGTTAGGAGGTTCTGAAGGTTCCACATTGGACTTGCTCGTTAATGTTTTCTCCTTTCATTTTGAGATGGTGTTGACTAAGGAGACTACATTGGGGAATTGGGGAGAGATTTGAGGTACATGGAGAGATTTGGGAGAGATTTGAGATACATATATGTTTTGCATTATATCAATACATGGCTCATTAGGAAGCATAATGTAAACTTTAACATTTCAACACAAGTCTTACAATAGTCGTTGCCTACATGAAAATAGAATTTCCAAGCTAAAAATGCTAGTTGTGACAACTCCCAATCAGTGTTTGGTTCTTGGAAGAAAAAGAATCGGATTGTCCTCCTTTGGCTAAAATTCACTCTCTTTGAATGCTCAATTGTCACAGTTTCCTGTTCCTCTTCTTCTCTTTAAGCTTGGAAAACCCTAGAGCTCACTTTCCAAGCACAAACCCATGCCTAATGTATGGAGATGAAGACCCAATTGTAAACATTGTCCAGAGCCTCTCTCTCTATGATTGATTACCTTGATCACAAAAGGAAAATCCCCCAATTCTTTGGCTAAAAATCTCACTCATGGAATAGAAGAAGATTTAACTAGTTGCATTGTAAGTGGTTTAGACTCATCTTACTGCTTCTTTGCTT
The DNA here is from genome assembly GCF_051521515.1 of Lactuca serriola. Classification (NCBI taxonomy): domain Eukaryota; kingdom Viridiplantae; phylum Streptophyta; class Magnoliopsida; order Asterales; family Asteraceae; genus Lactuca; species Lactuca serriola. Next base: position 127,104,425 of record NC_136410.1, on the reverse strand, counting down.
CTATATTTTCGATGCAATCAGACTCGATCTATGTTGATGATCTCGTCGGGTAACTTCTTTAGGAGTAAGCTTGCCTTGCTTATGACTTTGCTCTTCAAGTCGCTGCATAACTACCTTCGCAGCTTACGTCATCTCATGTTCTCTCTTTTCCTGTCACTAATCAAGTCTCTTGACACCACAACAATATTGGTCCAAGTTATAGAGCTATCAATGGATTGCACGAGGAAATCAAATGGACTATCTCTAACGTCCTGATTTTCATGTGAAAATTTCTTTTTTGATAGGAAACATTACATTACAATATTCATTTTATTCATAACGAAAACCATTGTTTGATAATCAAAATTTAACTATTCAAATAAGATTATAATTAAATTATACGTAAACTAAAACATGATGTTGATGCGTGTATAGAGTCAAGCCTTACCCTTCTCATGATCCGAAGAAGTTTAATAACATTAAGCACATGGAGACTATGCTTTTTACTCTACTAGCTCTTATATCCTAACATATATATATATATATATATATATATATATATATATATATATATATATATATATATAGTAATACACAATATACTGAGATAACTAACTAGAACAGGATACACACAACAAGCGTGTATCACCTAACTAACATATAGCTCTAAAAACTACGAGAAATAACTTCAATGTTTTTTTAATGACACATAAGAACAAAAAATCAAATCACCAGGGACTGAGGACTCAAGAAAATGAGGTTTAAGACTAAAAGGAGTGAGGAAATGAAGAGGATTTTAATTCTATTTGTAACAACCCAATTTTCACAACCAAAAATTTCATTTATATAAATTACTTTAATTAAAACATTCGTAGGAAAACATTTTCGAATCATTACATCTCATAAAACTATGTATAATGTATGAAATCCAAATCATAAAATAGTGATAATGTCAGAGTACAATCCTAAGGAATCTTATAGTGCGGAATCTGAGGTGTGTGTATGATGTGCAGCTACCGCGCCGACTCCTTCCCCTTCGCTAAAGAGGTACCTGAAACAAAACTGAAAACTGTAAGCATAAAGCTTAGTGAGTTCCCCCATCATACCACATATCATAAAATCACATAACATACATATACTGTCAGGCATATCTGGGTGTCCGACCTACCCCTTCGGTCCTACTGGCCGGATAATGCCTAGCATATCTGGGTGCTAGCCTCCCCTTTGGTCCTGTCGACCAGATACTGCCTAGCATATCTGGGTGCTGGCCTCCCCTTCGGTCATGTCGACCGGTAACCGGGGACTATTTCACCCCCTACTACTACCACATAATATCATATCACATATATTATAATCTGGCTAGCATGGTTGGGTACTAAACTACCCCTGCGGTCCTATCGACCGATAGTCGGGGACTATTTTACCCCTTACTACTGTCACATCATATCGTAATATGCTAGCACATAAAACATAACAGGTAGCAGCAAGCCTAGAAGAATATCACAAAGACAGTCATCTCACATACAACTCCTATTAGTGGGCCGACATTGTGGCTGTAGACGCACCGCTACTGGAAGGTAACTCACCTTGTAAGGCTGAATGCTGGAAAACTGCTCGGAAACTGTCTGAATGTTGCTCCGGTAACCCTCCGGCTATAATCTCACAAAACACTCGGTTAGAACCTGATATCTACTCTTAGGGTAAAATGACTATTTTACCCCTAACCAAGTCCAAGTCAAAGTCAACTTCCAGTTGACCCGACCCGCCGAGTTGGGCCGCCAACTCGTCGAGTCCCTAACTCATTACCCGTCCTTATCCATGACTCTACTCGTCGAGTTTAGCAACGACTCGACGGGTTCCCCTTCTATATGAACATCGCATGAACCTTCATCCGACTCGCCGAGTTGTATGAACAACTCGTCGAGTTTACCTTCATCTAATAAACAAGTCCTGTCCTTGACTCGCCGAGTTGTATGAACAACTCGTCGAGTTCATCTTCAACTATAAGGAAATTGCCTTGGACTCGCCGAGCCTATTCTTGCACTCATCGAGTCCCATGAACTCCAGGTTTAAGGCTAAGTCCAATATGTTGGGTCACTTCCTTGGACCTTCTAAAAACCCTTCTAGCGCTCAACTGGGTTCCTTCAAACCCTAACAGCAAAGGGGAGTTTTGCCTAGGACTCACCGAGTCCCAAGAACGACTCGTCGAATCGAGCATGTCCAAGTCTCATTCCTTGATTTCCAGTGTACAACTCTTGACCAAAAGATAGATCTAAGCTCCTTCAATCGTTCTAGCACATAAAGTTACAAACTTTACGTGCATGCATGGGACTTTGAGCTCAAAAGGACATAAAATAAGGTCTTATGATGCATTGGACCTTACATGGGTGCAAAAGCAGCCCCCAAGCCTTGTGACTCCCTTAATGACCTGATTCTGAAGCCTTAAACCCCAACCATGTTTGCAATCATGGTTGGTCACCAAAAATGGCTTATAAAAGCCCTAAATCTCCCCAAAAAGGGATCTATAAAATAAAAGAGCAAGGTAACAGCTTTATACCTCCAATGGACTGTGGAAGATGCACAAACTTGGGTTCCCCTGGTCTCCACCAGTTTCCTCAAGTCTTTCGCCTTCCTCCTTATGGTCACAACTAGCAAGATCCACCAAAAATGCCTTAGTTCTTCTCAAAACACAGCTAGGGTTTGCTATGGGGAGTTCTGGAAGCATTGGGGATGAAAGGGAGGCTGAATAAGTAGTTTAAATAGGGTGCAAACCCTCATCTAGGGTTTTGTCCGGACAACGCCTACTCACCGAGTCCGGACGCGGGCTCGTCGAGTAGGTCATTAAACTTCTGCGTCCAATACGCTCCGACTCGACAAGTTGGACCTCAACTCGCCGAGTCCAAAGCCAAAATGCAAAGTACTAGAATAAAATACATACCAGGAACCAGGTGCTACACTGTTTATACTCAAAATTATTGTACGATCATTTAATTCTTTATTATCCAAATCATTTAATTCGTCATTATTCAAATTATTTAATTCAAATAATACGAACATTCTTAAATATGATATTATTTTATGTTAGCTAAAAAGTAACATATTTTTACTTTATATTTTATAAATAATGAGTGGACGCATGGTATCTTCGAATAATCCTATCTTCTTCACACAAGCTCCATTTTCGACGTTCTTTTTATATCCACACATTTGTATTGACGATTACTACAACTTTTATTGTGATATGAACATCTAATTATCACTCTATTTTATATTCATATTTTATAAAGATAACACTGTTAAAATTTGTGCAGAAATAAAAACTCCTTCATAAGACTCCATTCTTGATGTTTTCTATATCAATGGTTTCGTATTTACGAGAACTCCGAATTTTGTTTAGATTGTTATAGCTAACAGCAACCGATTTTAATTTCGACTCATGTATCACACACTGTTGTAATGTATTCACACGAAACTATGAAAAATCATAACTTCCTCTTATGAAGTCAGATTTAAGCGTTCTTAATATCCTCGACTTCATAAGTGATATTTTGACACGGGTACCATTGATCACGTCTCTCATGATCTCAACAAGCTATACATCACCATACCATATACCGGAGACACCAAATTACAAGTTGGAAATGGTAACCACTTACTTATTAATCATTTTAGATCATCTTCATTTTCTTCACTCGTAGCCCATTTAAATAAAAATCTTCTTCGTGTTTCTCATCTTACACAGGATAACAATGTATACATGGAATTTTGACCTAATCGTTGGCTAGTTAAAACTTTACATGGCAAACAAATCCTCCAAGGTCACATTGATAATGGTCTCTATTGTTTCTCTCTCTCCACCAATAAAACTCCATCTACCATGGCTGTCTCTACTTTGTGCACATCCCTCACTGGCTGGCATAATTGACTTGGACACCCTAGTGAAGCTATTCTCAGATGCTTGGTCTCTTAGGTTTAGCTTCCAATTTCTACAAATAAATTATCTTCGGTTTGGGAACCATGTCAATTAGGCAAAAGTCATAGATTTCATCTTCCTTCCACTCATGTTTCATGAATCAAATAGTTTAAATTGGTGTACCCAGATGTTTGGGGTCCATCTCCTATATTTTCAATCAATGGAAACCATTGCTTTATTTTGTTTATTAATGATTTCTATAAAAAAATTTGGATTTAATTTATTTCAAATAAATCACAAGTATTGCAAACCTTTATAAATTTCCGAACTATGATCAAAATACAATTTGACTATGATATCAAAAAAATTTAATCAGATTAGGATGGCGAATTTTGCACTATTTCCACATACCTTAACAATTATGGCATAAACTATCAACTTTATTGTTGATACATGGCTGAACAGAATGGGGTTGTCGAGAGACGTAACCGGATTATAGTTGAAAAAAGATTATATGTACTTGCTCAATCTTCTCTTCCACATGAATATTAGGAAAATGCTTTTAAAACTGCCACATATATTCATAATCTCACCATTACACCTACTCTTGATTATAGATCTCCATGTTCTACTCTCTACACCAAAGAGCCTGTCTATGCGGTTCTACGCACCTTTGAGATGCCTCTGTTATCGGTTTTTACATCCCTACAGTTTTCATTAAATGGATTTTTGATCCTTACCTTTTGTTTTTAGCGAATATAGTGCTTTACATAAAGCGTATTTATGTCTACATCGACCCACATCTTGTATCTACATTTCTTCTCATATTGTTTTTAATAAAGATGTCTTCCCTTATGCCACCCTTAATCCGAACAGTAGCTCCACATCTCCCATTTCATCGGAAGGCCATGCGTCCACGGGTCTCTTTGATTATGTGTTTTTCATTCCCATACCAACCACTTCACCCTCACCTTCCTCTTTTATAACCTCCATTTCATATCCCCCTTCCACTCCTCATTATTCTAGCCCTTCTTATAAAATACCCACGATTAGCTCTTGTGCCAAACAATATGTCCCTCACTTTTTTCTTCCTGCTGCTAATACCCAACACAAAATGATCACACGAGCCAATACTAATTCCCTTAAACCAACATATTTTATAATTTCAAATGCCACCATTTCCATTCCACCAACCACTAAACCTTGAAATATTCCTTAAGCCATATAAACACTTATTGGTGGTTGCTCATCCTACTAATGCTAATATTGTTGGTTGCAAGTGGATTTTTAAAGTGAATAGGAACTCAGATGGTACCATTAAAAGATACAAGGCTAAAATAGTTTCAAAAGGCTTTAGTCACGAAGGTGTCGATTTCTTTGAGTCATTTAGTCCGGTGATTATACTGACCACCATTCAATTTATTTATGTTGTTCTCTCTCAAGACTGGAGAACAAGGCAATTGGATATCAACACAACATTCTTAAATGACATTTTAACAAAGGAAGTCTATATGGAACAACCACATAGTTTTGAAAACCCCTGTCACCCTCATGTTGTGTGTAAACTACATAAGGCCTTATATGAACTAAAAAAAGGCTCTTATAGTCTGTTTCAACCAACTTAAACAATATTTTCTCATTCATGGATGTCGGGCTTGTCAATCCAATGCATCCTTTTTTTTTTACTCATCATCTATTGAAACTAATTATATTTTTGTTTATGTTGATGATATTATAATCACAAGCACAAATACATAGTTTATCCAATAAATTATCAATTACTTGCATCAAACCTTTGCTCTCAAGGATCTAGGAACACTACATTACTTCCTTATTGTACAGATTACAAAGTCACCCACTAGTCTCACTCTCACTACAAAAGTATATCCATGATATTCTCACTTGGAGCAAAATGATTGACTTAAAACCTATTGCCATGCATGTTGATCCTTTTACTCGTTAGAGCTTCGTGGTGAACCATTCTCTAATCGTAAATTATGCAGGCAAATAGTTGGTTCGCTTCAATATACCACCATCACCAGACCAAATATTTCCTTTGATGTCGATCATGTGTGTAAATTCATGCACACCCCAACCACTCTACATTGGCAAGTGGACAATTTTTTTACACTACCTCACTGATACGTACACTCACTGTCATTATTTCAAACCCCATACGACTACCTCTCCAATTGTTTACTCTGATTTAGGGTGGCTTTAAGACAAAGATGATAGTAAATCTTAATATGACTTTGTGATTTTTCATGACACTAATGTCATTAGTTGGACATCTCGCAAACAACATGTTGTTGATCGTTCAATAACTGAAGCAGAATATCGTGCCTTGCCTACACCATAGTTGATCTCATGTAGATACAACAATTACTTCGTGATCTTCATGTCCACCTTCCAAAGCCTCACATTCTATGTTTTGATAATGTTGGTGCTACTTTTCTGTGTAAAAATCCGGTTATTAGCACATGATCAAAACATATTGCACTTGACTTTCACTTCGTTAGGGAATAGGTTGAAACATGATCTCTTCAAATCTTTCAAGTCTAATTTGTTGATTAATTACCGATATTACTAAACCATTGGGAAAGGATCACATTGCTCAGCTATGGTTCAAGTTTCAAGCCATTCCTACACTTGAGCTTGCAAGGGGTAAAAACGGATAGATTTAGTCTTGTGAATTAGTCTCTTGTAGTCCTATTCTTCAGGAACCCACATGTTTCCTATTTGTAAGGAGTTTAGATTAGGTTACAGCTTTCATTTTCCTCTCATATTTTTCTCTTTACTCTTTGTAGGGTTTATGAACTCAACAAAAAATAAAAAAATAAAAACTATGTGAAAAGGATTAGGAAAAATCATTTTTTGTAATAGGTTTTCGAAAAGAAGATTTCAACACCACTTCTTGTAATACATGGACACTAGAACTAATATCACAAGAAACTAAAATCAATGGAGAGAAAGAGATGTGAATGACTCAATGAAAACATATTCTAGGGATCAATGTTGCCTTAAATAGGAAATTTATTAACACTTGCTAATGCAACACTTTAAGAAAGGCTTTCATATATATTGCATGAAAGCTTTGTCATACAAGCAATGATTTTGAAGCACCCTCAACATATGAGTTATGGCCAATTAAGTTATTTTTCATTATCAATCCTATCTATCAAATTCATTATGGAACTATTTTTAGTGTGCAAACACAATCCCACATTGGTAAAATAAGAAACTAGATGCTAACATATAAGGCAATGGGTAATCCCTCCCATCACCAACTGGTTTTAGAAAATAGAACCTCATTGTTCTTCTATGTTGAGCATGTTTGGGCTAGTAGCGATCCTAACAAGTGGTATCAGAGCTACGGTTGTAGCCCGAATGATGTGGTCGACGCAGGTGGCGTAATCCCCATTAATTCTCGGTCCAACGAAGTTGATCCTGAAGCCTAGTATTGAAAGTCTTCCTAATAGTCCAGGTCTGGTAAATGTGTCCCGAGAGTATCGGTAGTATGAAAAATGATTGGCTCTGATGGATAGTGGTTGAGGGGAGGCCAATAATGGAACTTGGATTTGAAGGGAGGATCGTTATGATGCAAACCCAATCCCACAATGGTAAAATAAAAAACTAGATGCTAACATATAAGGCAATGAGTAATCCTTTCTATCACCAGTTGGTTTTAGAAAATGAAACTTCACTGTTTGTCAATGTTAAACATGTTTGGACCAGTAGCGATCCTAACAACTATGACCAGTAAAAATTATCGATACAAACTTATATATAGGATTGAGACCCACCTTGCTAGCTTTTTTTTCTCCTACACTAGGACGCTTCAACTCTATTTTGGGTTTAGATTGATCTTTTTCCATAAAATCAACTTGATTTGAAAAAAAAAATGAAGAAGTTGGACTTATCCTTTTTGACGATTTATTTACCTTTCCCATAGATATACACCACTTGAGAACATTTAATAAACTATCAATTATGTGATGTACAAGAAAACAAGGAAAACATCAAGTTGATCTTTTTCCTCCTTGCTAACTATTTTTCCTCCTACACTAGGACGCTTCAACTCTATTTTGGGTTTAGATTGTTATTTTTCCATAAAATCAACTTGATTTGGAAAAAAAGGATGAAGAAGACGCACTTATCCTTTTTGATGATTTTCGATGTACCTTTTCGGGAAAATGCCTTACGAGCCTAATGAAGTTTTCAAACCGTTCAAAAAACCTCAATCATGTTTTGTCTGTTCAGAAAAACCCAACAAACTTAACATTTGTCTAAAAAAGTTTAACTAGGTTATATTTTTATTCAATTCTATGGAAATCACCATATCGGGAAAATGACTTGTAAGAACAACGAAGTTTTAAAACCGTTCAAAAACTTCAATCATGTTTTATCTATTCAAAAAAACTCAATGAATTTAACATTTTGTACAGACAAAAAATGATTGTGATTTTTTGAACGGTTGGAAATTTCGTTGGGTTTTTCTAGATAAATGTTAAATTCGTTGTGTTTTCTTAAACAAACAAAACATTATTGAGATTTTTTGAATGGTTTAAAAACTTAGTTGGGGTTGTAAGTCATTTTCCCTACCGTTGAGAACATTTTATAAACTAGCAATAATGTGATGAACAAGAAAACAAGAAAAACATCATGAATTACCTTTTCTATATATAGAGAAGACATGCAATCGGAAAAGGGTATTCGATCCCTTGATCTCCTAAATAAAGGATGGAGTGATCAAATAAGAAAAATAAGTAAAAGAAAACTATAGCAAAAAGCAGTTGTAACTTGAAACTTTACATGCATAATCACAAAAAGATAGAAAACATGTCATGTAATTGTCTTTAACACCGGTTACGTACAGTTTTGATCGAAAAGATAAAACCAAGTTTATTTTAGCTTAGCCTTTCTATATTTAAATTAAGGACACTACATTAGTTAACAGGTTATCCAGTAAATCATTATCCAGAGTTCATGTCATATATAACTTCTTATAGCTGATTGCAGTCGCTTCACAACATCCATTGCTGTCAGGTCACATTTTTCACTCATCTGCAAGATCACAAAAAGGAATATGGAACACAAACGTTAGAATTTCGCTTACAAAGCTATACGAAGCAATTTCTTGAAATATTTTGTTTCATGGAAACTGTAATTTACCTGAGCAGTAATAGTGATGAGAAGAGCAGCACTCGAAAATGGCATAACGCTGCTGCTACCGATTGTCAGATGAAGTCTTTCCATCTCACTTAGAGTTTTCATTGCTACTGAAGAATTTTTCTGACTATAGATTCTTACAAGAACACTTCTTTCTGAAATTCTAACTTCAATTTCCGGATTAAAAGTGTCACCATTTGGTGAACAACCTGTCTCATCGTCGTCAGAAGAAGGCGTATCATCATTGTTGTCACCAGAAACCTTAGATCTTCTAATCGAAATCGCTGATTCCTGTTTAAATCTTTTATTCTTTGAACTTGTTTGTTCTTCGAGTTCCTTCATTCGGGTTTGAAGCTGTTTTATGTACTTAGTTGCGTCTTCGAGCACAGTAGCCTTGTCCATCTACAGTAATCGAATATATATATACCCCATGCACGTCAATTAGAAATCATTTGTTATCTAACATACTTATATATATTCCTAGTTTTCATGAATTCATTCATCGTGAAGTACAAGAATTAGATTGAGTGGTACCTTTTTAAGGTTTGGAAGTAGAGCAGATAAAGCAATGAAGCGTCGAGTCAATACTTCCCTTCTCTTCCTTTCAGCCATGACATGATCTTGAGCCTGTGTCTCATTCCTACTTGCGCCTAGAACTCTTTTTCCGCTCTCTAAAGAACCCAGAAAATCATTGGTGTTCTTCTCTTCTTTAGTCTTCATGTGACCGGAGTATTTCAGATTTGATCCATCGTAAATTTGATGTGGATTCATCTCTAGTGGTGAATTAGGGTTTCCGAAAGACATAATGAAAGTATTGGATGATGAAACACGAGTAGGAGCAAAAGGGTTTGTCATTCGATTATTGTTAATGACGATATTCTTCGGTTGCTTCGTTACATCGCGTTCGATGTAACTAGTAGGTAGTTGAAAAGATTGGTTCGTTGGGAGAAAGTAATTAGGGTAATCAGTTAAACTTTCCGAAGATAATGCTCCAACTGCATCCATAAAAGGATTTGCGATTTGATGTGGGTTCTTGAATTCACAATCTTCCATTAATTCCTATCATAGTTAACTTCAAATTAATCATCTAAGCACTTGAAAAAATGACATAAAACAACGAAATATTAATTAACCCTAGTTTCTTTATTCACTAGTTTTACAATTGAATGGTAATTTACCAGCTCGGACAACCATGCTGCAGATGAAACATCCATTATCATGCAGCTTCACTCTTGGATTTCTTTGATCGATTAATCTTGAAGCAAACACCTAAAGCTCAAAACCTGCAACATGTCAAACAAAAGTCTTGATCTTTATAACAAGAACATAACATGTAAAGATCAATCTCTACACCTAAACACATAAAGTTTCTACATGTTTTGTCTTTTCCCTCGAAAAGAAAAGAAAGTAAAGAATAAGAGGATGAACAAAAACTTGAAGAAAAAGATGGGAGCGATATAGAAGGAGTGTACTTTCAATTTTCAACTCACCTATAGAAAAAATCAATGGTTTTTCTTTGAGAAGCTTTTGCAAAGGACGAAAAGAAGTTCAACTGACCTGTCTGTTTTATACATAAATTCTATGGGCACGTGTGAAAGAGCTCGTTTATTGGTTGACCATCAATTATTATCGATACGTGTTTCTTTGGCATATTTCACGTGAATAATTTAAAATACATTCCTCGCGTCAATTGTTGTTTCCAGTAAGCGTATTATGAATCATAAGACGAAGAGTTGAATTGTTCAAAAATGTCAAAAGTAAGTACACAAAATTCCAGTCATGTTACTCGTCAGTCTCCAATATTTACTCTTGACTTTTGGGTTTTATATAAAAAGTTCATTAAGACATAAGTTTTTTCTAAAAGTTTACTTTTAACCAAATTAAAAACGAAAATTTCTTTTGATGTAAACAGAATAAAAGAACTTTATGGAATGTTGTAGGTTGGTGCATCAGGAATTGATTGAGTAGGTGCTGCAGGCCTGCTTGCAGTTGGGTGATGATCTTCAGATCTTGTGGTCTCTAAAAATATCGCGTTTTCATGTTGTTTGTCTTTGCATGTTGTACATGTTGCAGTTTCGAATTCAGATAGTTACTTAGGTTCAAATTCAAAATTGGTTATATTGTGTTTAATTGGATCGAGTGTCGTGTTTTTTTCTCAAGTGTTTAAGCAGATAGACTATATTTTCTTTGGTTTATTGTTCTTGTACCCTCTAGTTTCTTAATTTTTTTTTAACACGTTAATTAACAAAGTAGCAAACTTTGTAAACGAAAACAGTTATCAAATAAAAAATATTGGATAGATATTAACAATGTTACATGTATTTAGAACAAACCAAAATTATATTTTGTTGTAGGAAAACAAATGAAATGGTAAATAATTAGGGGTGTTCAAAAATATCCAATCCGAAATTATCCGAAATTTCGGATATCCGGATTTTCGGATATCCGATTTTTCGGATTCGGATACGGATAGTGAATTTATAAAGTTTCGGATATTTCGGATATCCGATATCCGAAAAAAAAAAATATTTTTTCTTTATTTTTTAATATTTTAAAAAGATAAATTAGAAACATTGACATGCTTAATGGACTAATGTTCCCCACCATTTTCAACTTTTTCGTGACCATTCTTTCCAAACTCTAATTGCAAACCTTTCCATTTAAATCGTTATATATTTGTTTGTTATAATCCTGGTTCGTTGGCTTATAATCAAAAACTATTAAATAAATGGTACATATATTTATTTGTTGCTATCGATATCCATCTATGTCGCAAGATTTAACATAGTTGTTATTACTAATTTTAAGAGTTGCGGTGATTTTACGGATCAGATGTTCAGATGTTGATAATTATTTAAAATTAATGAAATTCGGGTATCCGGTTTAATATCCGAATCTGTATCCGAAATTTCAGATACGGATTCGGATATCAAAAATCAATTATCCGAATTTTCGGATATCCGAAATTCGGATATCCGGTTTTGAACACCCCTATAAATAATGGCCTTCAGATAAATATGTTACATCTAACCAAATAGATGTAACCAAATAAATGAAAATGAATTTTGTCACAATATATGTTTTTGCATTTGCCGCATTAATTTTCTTAGGTATTACTTACTCACCACATGTCATTTTCTATTTTTTTTTCATTTTTTATATTAAAATTTTTTAGAATTAAATACATAGTTTATATAAGTAAAGTATTTAATTATATTAAACTTTGAATAATTACTATACAAACCTTAATTTATTTCCTTTTTAATTGCCTAATAAGATGCATATATTAACCAATTTCACAGAGCTTTATTAACAATTCTAAAATTATATAATGTTGAAGCAAAGAATTTCACAAGATCATAATACAAATTTCAATATTTATAATATTGTAAAAAAATATATACTTTCACAATTTTTTATATTAAATCTTCTTTTTTAAATAATATTGTAGATGGGTCTCATACCTAGCGAGACAATAAGTCACAAAAACATTCATATATATTCTGAATTTTAAAAATACGGCATTTGAATTACATAATAAAAAAATACTCTAGCTACTTCTGGAACGAATAGCTGTTTTGCTTACAATAATGATTAATTTATTGGAAAACTAAGATTGGCCGTCTTTTGATTGTTTATTATTATAGAATTTTCGGATAAAATTTTCAGAATCACAGAAAATATGACGCATATATGGTCATGATCTTGAGCTAGAATATGTATGCCACCTCATATAAAAATATTTATCTGCACCAAACTCATGTGCATCGAAGCAGATATTCAATTACATCCCAAGGATAGTGGCAGATACCACATATAGACTTGTTCGAACCCTCTAATGCATAGTGACAAGATATGTGGGGTCGAGGGTTGGCCTGTTTGGGTCCCTTATTAAAAAGGGATACACAAAAAAGATACACAAAATGGGTATATTTTTAAATAATGTTAAAAGAGCGCGGATTTAGAATGTAGGATGGGTAGCACGGGCTATCCTTCAAAAAATCTTGTCAACTGTAAATTTTGTGACAATTCATCAAAATTCGTCACAAATCCATCATGAATTCATTGGAAATTCATCACAAAGTCTAATAATTATGAATTTAGTGTAATTTCTTCGATTTAATGACGATTTTGTGATAGAAACTGCCTTCCTAAATGAGTTTTTTTTTAGTAGTGCAACCCCTAAAAATTTTGTGCAACCCCTTACTTTTTGTTTCTGGATCCGGATCCGTTACTGGTTAAACAGGCAGGGGAATTGATTCTCTTCTCGAGATGACCTACGATATGATAAGAATCTGAAATAAAAATAAACGGGTTTTGTTTGACCAGTAAATCCATATATAACTGTTTTAGTCAAATATTAATAACCTAATTTTGTAACCAAATTAGCAAGTGTGATGTAATGTTAATTTTCTTATGCTGAGAATTAAAGTGCTAAAGATCTTAAAATACGCCAAAGATCTTGGTAGTGCCCAAGATCTTAGGAAAATATAATAATATCCAGAAACCTATTGAATAGAATTGATTCGTTTTAGAGTGTAAACAAACGTATTTCAAAGTAAATGGGACAAAAATAATGTTAAGACGATTGTTAGGTGAGTTATACGTAAAAAAAGGTATTAAATACTTAAACAGATATCAAGATACCACTGGATATCGTGATATTTCAGTGTGTAAATTGAATATTAATCAAATATGTAACGCCCCGTTTCTGGTATGTTGCTTCCGTGGCATTTATTTAGAAGTTTTATTGAGGGACTCGGCGAGTCTAAGGCCTGACTCGTCGAGTAGGGTCGAGTTTTCGTGCACGTGTTAGTCGGCGACTCGGCGAGTCCATATTCGGGACTCGGCGAGTCTGCCTGCCTGGAAGAAACCCTAAATCCCCGGGTTGTTCACTATTTAAGCAATGCTTTGTGCCCCAAACTCGCCTCCTTCACCCTCAGAGAGCTGTGAGAAAACCCTAATCCATCCCTTATTTGCTTTAAGTGCTTTTGTGTGGATTTTGAAGGCTTGAAGAAGAAGAAGAAGAAAGGAGCAAAGAGAAGAGGTGTGGAGCAAAGATCCAAGGGCAAAATCAGAGTTCATTGAGGTATTTTTCGGATTCCTTCTGTTTTATGCTTTAGATCTTCATTAGAACTCTTCTAGGGCTAGTTTGATGCATTTTCTAAGCCCTATAGTTGTATGGATGCCTTAATAGGACGAGATATCCCTAGATCTGTTCATTTAGGAGTTGTAGAGCCCGGATATGTTGCCTTTTTGGAGATGCCTTGCATAAGAACCCTAGATCTAGCCTTTATTATGATTTTTGAGCCTTATTATCTTCTTGGTCGCTATTGGGCATGTAAAGATAGAATCTTTACATGCTAATCGAGTTAAGGAAGCCCAGATCTATAAGTTTCAGCCGCTGGATTCAAGCAGAATCGAGTGTAGAGTAGCTGCATGGATATGACTCGGCAAGTCGGAAGAACGACTCCGAGTCAAGTCGCGAGTCCCGTTTTTCCCCTTTTTGAGTGATGTCGAGTGGAAGCCTGTGAGTAGTAGAGTGGACTCAGTGAGTTGGAGGGCAGACTCAGTAATGGAGGGACTCGACGAGTTGTTCATACAACTCGGCGAGTCCAAGGCAATCTTCTTAGCTCAAGAACAACTCGGCGAGTTGTTCATATGACTCGGCGAGTCAGATGAAGATTGTCTGAGTTCTTGGATCGAGAGGGTACTCGTCGAGTCGATGCCATACTCGACGAGTAGCCACGAGTAGGGTTGAGAAGTGAGACTAGAGACTCGGCGAGTTGGCGGCCTAACTCGGCGAGTCAGGTCAACTGTGGGTTGACTTTGACCGAGAGAGTTGACTTTGACCAAGGGTAAAAGAGTCATTTTACCCCAGTGCAGTGTGTAGCATTTGATTGAGTGTGTTTATGAAATTGTAGCCGGGGAGATACCGGAGCAGCAGCAGTTAACTTCCAGAGCCATTCATTCAGCAGCCAGTTCACGAGGTGAGTCTCCTTTCAGTAGGAACGGGTCTACGGCCACAATGCCGGCCCGTTTAGTTAGCAGTAGTCCCGGACATTGGTCCGATGCAGTAGTTAGAGTGCTTGATGTCTTTGTGATTCAAGCATGTTTGTGTTATGTGTTCCGGACTCTGTTCCGATGCAGTATGCAGTATATGTGAATATAATAGTTGATATGTGTTATGCTATGCCATGATCAGCCAGTTCCGGACTTCGGTCTGATGCAGGGGACAAGGTCCCAGTCAGTTCCGGACTTCGGTCCGATGCAGCTAGTTCCGGACTTCGTTCCGATGCAGTCAGTTCCGGACTTCGGTCCGATGCAGTTAGTTCCGGACTCTGGTCCGATGCAGGGGACAAGGTCCCAGTCAGTTCCGGACTTCGGTCCGATGCAGCTAGTTCCAGACTTCGGTCTGATGTAGTGGGCAAGGCCCAATATGTGCTTTATATGTATTGTTTGGTATGTGGTAGTTTGGGGGAGATCACTAAGCTTCGTGCTTACAGTTTCAGTTTTGGTTTCAGGTACTTCCGCAAGCAAAGGGAAGAGCTCGGGATGATGGCATCGCACACACCACAGCTTTAGTTTTGTCCTGGGAGTTGATTTAGTTTTCTTAATATGTTTGGATACAGTTGTGATACAGTTTTTCTCACAGTATTTTATTATGGTATTTGAAACACGCAGCATATGGTTTTATTATGTGATACTCAGTCTCGTGGTTTTTGTTATAATAAAAATCGAAATTTTTGGGTGGTATTTTTGGGTTGTTTCAAGTTGGTATCAGAGCCCTGGTTTGAGGGATTCGGATACACCTCTGGGTGCATCTGAACTCAAACTAAGGGAAAGATAAAAAGATTTTCAAAAAGAAAAATGTTTTCGAATGAAATTTTGAAAAGCACTTAGAAAGAAAAGAATTTTTAAACAAGATAAGGGTGTGGTGCATGCGATCAGTCGAGCTCAAGTAATTACTCCCAAATTACCAATACAAGTTTTATTATTATGATTAATTGTTCCAGTTTCAGTAGAACAGCATGCTAGTATAGGACTAAGGATCTAGGAGGATGCCTTATGTGCCTGCTATATGTGTTACAACTTTATGAGAATTGCATGCTAGTATTGAGTAGACAGCAGTAGGATAGCTTGTTTAGGTTATGCCTGGTAGCGCGAGCTTAGCATTATATGCTAGTGTAGTTTCTCGTTATGAGAATAATTTTGCCTGAGTATGTTTCCTTTATCCGAATGCTGCTTGCTTTGTGCTTTGTGGGACTCTGAGTGGTGGGAGTTAGCCATTTTAGGTGAATGTGTCACATCACATGTGAGCAGGGTTGAATAATCTCAGAGTGCTGGATTTGGCCCTATTGCGCAGCTCTTGTCTGAGTCCAACCGTTGTAGGGACGAGTCTTTTACTCGAAGGATTATCCGAGCCTCATTGCATGTGATGGTATTCAGGTGGTGGCTAATTAGCATTACAAGGAGGCCTTCAGCAGCTGAGGACTGGTTGAGTGGAGTCGGAGATTTCCCTAGGGCAAGCCTAGGATGAGAGTAGCAGAGATCAATAGTAGTAGAAGTGACTTGGTGGAGTCAAGGCAGTTCTTGAGGAAAGTACGGATAGATGTGGAAGGTAGTATGGGCCCGTACTACTGAAAGTAGAGGATCCGTACTCGAATCAAGGAAGGCCGAGACAAGACCAGGAAGCTAGTAGTAGTATCAATGATCCCTTGAGATATTTCAGTTTTCTGATGTTGCTATGATGTGTTTCAGAATGGTGGTTTTGCGTCCGAGGACAGCAGCCGGCAGTGGAGGTGCCGGGGAGGGATCAGGATCAGGCTCGGGGGACGAGCGCATGGATGAGCAGACCAGAGAGTTTCTTTCTTCAGAGATTACTCGTATCATTCTAGAGCATACTCTTGTGATCTTCAGTTCGATCAAGGAGGGTAGCCTTGAGCTGATGGATGAGAGATTGGGCACCTTACGTGCCGAGATGGAGGCCATGATGGGGTCGCGTACACTTACATTCAGGGAGTTCAGGGCATGTGGAGCTCCAGACTATCATGGGGCGCGGGACCCCATAGCGAGTACTAGATGGTTGGCGGATGTGGCCAACGCGTTCCGCACTAGCAAGTGTCCCGAGGGGGACAAGGTCAGATTGGCGTCCTGTCTTCTGAAGGACAGGGCACGGGATTGGTGGGAGGAGGTCGGACATACCATTGGAGATGATGCAGCGTTGGATGCCATGACCTGGGCTGATTTCTCTACCAGGTTCAGGGCGGAGTTTCCACCAGTTATTGAGGTGCAGCAGTTAGCCAGAGAGTTTCAGGACCTCACCCAGACTACAGAGACCGTCGCGGAGATCACCGCCAAGTTCAGGGAGAGGGCTCATCTTGTTCCTCAGTATGCGGCCGATGAGGAAATGAAGAAGGCCCGTTATCATGAGATGTTGCGGAGCGATATCCGTCAGTTTGTGAGCCGGACCATCTGTAAAACGCTGGATGACATGATTGCTAGGGCTCGGGAGAGGGAGATTGATCTCGAGATGGAGAAGAAGAGGAAACCGGAGGCGGTTTCGGGTACAGGCAGTTCGGGCAAAAAGCCCAAGGTTTCTGATCACAGATCCAGGAGTCAGCAGAGCCACGGTCGATGTGGCAAGTGTGGGAGATTGCACGATGGGGTGTGCAAGGCAGGGAGTTCCGGTTGCTACAAGTGCGGTCAGACTGGGCATTTGAGCAGGGATTGTACGGCCCCTGCTACTGCCGTTGCAGCATCAGATCTGATTTGCTTTCAGTGCAATCAGAAGGGACATAAAAAGTCCCAGTGTCCGAGTTTAGTTGTAGTAGGGAAGGTGGCTGCACCTGCCCCTGCTACTTTGAGGATTACAGATGGTCGGCAGGGCCGAGCCAAGACGCCAGTGGCGAAGAGTAGGGCGTTTCAGATGAAAACAGAGGAGGCGCGAGCGACTCCTGATGTGGTGACGGGTATGTATCTTCCCTTCATCTCTTTATTATTATTGATTGATTATTGCTTATGATTGTATGTTTTATAGGGTCGTTCTCTGTGAACGACATTTCTGCTATGGTATTATTCGATTCGGGGGCTACCCGATCATTCGTATCGCTTGCGCTTAGCAAGAGATTTAGCAGAGCTCCAGGGGAGCTGGATTGTCCGCTAGAGGTTGAGATAGCAGATGACAGGACCGTGAGGGTCGCCAGAGTGCATAGAGGGTGTTCTCTTCAGTTGTTTGACGAGCATTTTTCGGTGGACCTGGTTCCTATTCCCCTGCGAGGGAATAAGGTTATTGTGGGCATGGATTGGCTAAGCCCCAATGGGGCGGTGATTGATTGTGAGCTTCAGCTAGTGAGGGTTCGCACTCCCAGTGGGGGAGAGTTAGTGATTCAGGGCGAGAGGCCACAACGCGGACCGACCTTTTGTTCTGCCGCAAGGGCGAGGCGCTATTTTCAGCAGGGTTGCGCTGGTTATGTAGCTTATGTCATAGATGCCCGGGAGAAGGGCAAGACGGCAGTTGATGATGTTCCGATAGTGCGAGACTTCCCGGATGTATTTCCCGAGGATTTACCGGGAATACCTCCTGAGAGGCAGGTTGAGTTTGGGATCGACCTGATTCCTGGTGCGACTCCGATAGCCAAGGCACCGTATCGCCTAGCTCCCCCTGAGATGCAGGAGTTGTCTACGCAGCTGCAGGAGCAGCTAGACAAGGGTTTCATTCGGCCGAGCAGTTCGCCTTGGGGAGTGTCGATCCTGTTTGTGAGGAAGAAGGATGGGTCGCATCGTATGTGTATAGATTACCGGGAGTTGAATAAGGTAACGGTGAAGAACCGTTACCCACTTCCGAGGATAGATGATTTGTTTGACCAGCTTCAGGGAGCGTCTTGGTTCTCCAAGATCGGTCTACGCTCCGGGTATCATCAGATGCGGGTTAGGGATGAGGATGTGCAGAAGACTGCTTTCAGGACCAGGTATGGTCATTATGAGTTTGTGGTGATGCCATTTGGGCTCACCAATGCCCCAGCCGCGTTCATGGATCTCATGAATCGCGTGTGTAGGCCGATGCTGGATCGGCCAGTGATAGTATTCATAGATGATATCTTGGTATATTCCAAGACACAGGAGCAGCACGAGGAGCACCTGAGGGAGGTGCTGGAAGTTTTGAGGAGGGAGAGACTTTTCGCAAAGTTCTCCAAGTGTGAGTTCTGGTTGCGCGAGGTGCAGTTCCTTGGTCACCTCGTCAACCAGAAGGGTATTTTGGTGGATCCGGCCAAGATAGAGGTCGTGATGCAGTGGGAGGTCCCGAAGTCTCCTTCTGAGATTCGGAGCTTCCTAGGGCTGGCAGGGTATTACCGGAGATTCATTCAGGATTTCTCCAAGATAGCAGTGCCGCTCACCCGACTGACCAAGAAGTCGGTGGTATTTCGTTGGGGGCCCGAGCAGCAGGCAGCGTTCGAGACCCTCAGGCAAAGATTGTGCGAGGCTTCGATCCTTACCTTGCCAGAGGGAGTAGAGGACTTCGTAGTCTACTGTGATGCCTCAATCACAGGTATGGGAGCAGTGTTGATGCAGCGAGGCCATGTGATAGCTTACGCCTCGAGGCAGTTGAAGCCTCACGAGGCTAACTATCCTACCCATGATTTAGAGCTGGGGGCGGTTGTGTTTGCCCTCAAGATTTGGAGGCATTATCTTTATGGGGTCCGTTGTACCATTTACACGGATCACAAGAGCTTGAGATACCTTATGGATTAGCCGAGTCTGAACATGAGGCAGAGGAGGTGGTTGGATGTGCTGAAGGATTATGATTGTGAGATCCTTTACCATCCAGGGAAGGCCAACGTGGTGGCCGACGCCTTAAGCCGCAAAGTGTCGGCAGCCCCTATCAGAGATTTGTGTTTGAGGATGACAGTGATTACTCCGTTGTTGGAACGGATCAGGGAGGCTCAGATTGAGGGCCTCAAGGAGGAGAGGCAAAAGTGTGAGAGGATAGTGGGCCGAGTATCTTCGTTTGATTATGACAGTCGGGGATTGCTGACACTTCATGGGAGAGTGTGGGTGTCGTACTGGGGTGGGGTACAGCAGGTGTTGATGGATGAGGCTCATAAGTCTCGATTTTCTATCCACCCAGGGGCGACGAAGATGTATAGAGATCTTCGACCTGATTATTGGTGGCCCTGCATGAAGCGGGATGTTGCTTGGTATGTTGAGAGGTGCCTGGCCTGCAGGAAGGTCAAGGCAGAGCACCAGAGGCCTCACGGCAAGATGCAGCCGTTAGACATTCCCGTGTGGAAATGGGAGGACATCACCATGGATTTTGTCACCAAGCTTCCCAGGACCGCACGAGGAGTAGATTCGATATGGGTAGTAGTGGATCAGTTGACGAAGAGTGCTCATTTTATCCTGATCCAGGAGAGTATATCAGCAGAAAAGTTAGTCGATATCTATGCACGTGAGATCGTGGCACGTCATGGAGTGCCGGTATCGGTAGTGTCAGACCAAGATGTCCGTTTTACGTCCAGATTCTGGAAGCGGTTTCACGACGAGATGGGTACTCGTCTTCATTTCAGCACCGCTTTCCACCCTCAGACGGACAAGCAGAGTGAGAGGACGATTCAGACTCTCGAGGACATGCTCAGGGCGTGTGTTCTAGACTTCGGTGGCAGTTGGGATACGTATCTTCTGTTAGCGGAATTTTCGTATAACAACAGTTATCATGCGAGCATTGATCGACCTCCCTTTGAGATGTTGTATGGGAGGAAGTGTAGGACCCCGATTTGTTAGGGCGAGGTCGGTCAGCGAGTCGTTGGGAGCACAGAGGTGGTGCTCAAGACGACTGAGTTGATTCAGCAGGTCCGTAGTAGACTGCAGACTGCGCAGAGTCGGCAGAAGAGCTACGCCGACAGGAGGCGTTCAGACTTGGAATTCCGGGTGGGCGATATGGTCCTCCTAAAGGTCTCACCCTGGAAGGGTGTCATCAGGTTTCGGAAGAGGGGCAAGCTGGGCCCCAGGTTCATTGGTCCCTTCAGGGTTTTGGCCCGAGTGGGTCGGGTTGCGTATCGGTTGGATCTTCCTGTAGAGCTTAGCCAGATCCACAACACTTTTCATGTGTCTCAGTTGAGGAAGTGTTTGGTGGATGAGTCAGCAGTTGTTCCCCTAGAGGATATTCAGGTTGATAGCAGCCTGAACTATATTGAGAGGCCGGTCGCGATTCTGGACCGGAAGGCAAAGACCTTGAGGAACAAGGCAATTCAGTTAGTAAAGGTGCAGTGGCAGCACCGGAAGGGGTCTGAGTGGACATGGGAGGCTGAGGAAGAAATGAGAGAGCACTACCCGGAGTTATTTGCAGATTCAGCCGTAGCAGACTTCGAGGACGAAGTCTGAGACAAGTGGGGGAGAATTGTAACGCCCCGTTTCTGGTATGTTGCTTCCGTGGCATTTATTTAGAAGTTTTATTGAGGGACTCGGCGAGTCTAAGGCCTGACTCGTCGAGTAGGGTCGAGTTTTCGTGCACGTGTTAGTCGGCGACTCGGCGAGTCCATATTCGGGACTCGGCGAGTCTGCCTGCCTGGAAGAAACCCTAAATCCCCGGGTTGCTCACTATTTAAGCAATGCTTTGTGCCCCAAACTCGCCTCCTTCACCCTCAGAGAGCTGTGAGAAAACCCTAATCCATCCCTTATTTGCTTTAAGTGCTTTTGTGTGGATTTTGAAGGCTTGAAGAAGAAGAAGAAGAAGAAAGGAGCAAAGAGAAGAGGTGTGGAGCAAAGATCCAAGGGCAAAATCAGAGTTCATTGAGGTATTTTTCGGATTCCTTCTGTTTTATGCTTTAGATCTTCATTAGA
Organism: Lactuca serriola; assembly: GCF_051521515.1. Lineage (NCBI taxonomy): Eukaryota > Viridiplantae > Streptophyta > Magnoliopsida > Asterales > Asteraceae > Lactuca > Lactuca serriola. The sequence continues at coordinate 127,082,524 of NC_136410.1, read as the reverse complement.
ACTCTTCTAGGGCTAGTTTGATGCATTTTCTAAGCCCTATAGTTGTATGGATGCCTTAATAGGACGAGATATCCCTAGATCTGTTCATTTAGGAGTTGTAGAGCCCGGATATGTTGCCTTTTTGGAGATGCCTTGCATAAGAACCCTAGATCTAGCCTTTATTATGATTTTTGAGCCTTATTATCTTCTTGGTCGCTATTGGGCACGTAAAGATAGAATCTTTACGTGCTAATCGAGTTAAGGAAGCCCAGATCTATAAGTTTCAGCCGCTGGATTCAAGCAGAATCGAGTGTAGAGTAGCTGCATGGATATGACTCGGCAAGTCGGAAGAACGACTCGGCGAGTCAAGTCGCGAGTCCCGTTTTTCCCCTTTTTGAGTGATGTCGAGTGGAAGCCTGTGAGTAGTAGAGTGGACTCAGTGAGTTGGAGGGCAGACTCAGTAATGGAGGGACTCGACGAGTTGTTCATACAACTCGGCGAGTCCAAGGCAATCTTCTTAGCTCAAGAACAACTCGGCGAGTTGTTCATATGACTCGGCGAGTCGGATGAAGATTGTCTGAGTTCTTGGATCGAGAGGGTACTCGTCGAGTCGATGCCATACTCGACGAGTAGCCACGAGTAGGGTTGAGAAGTGAGACTAGAGACTCGGCGAGTTGGCGGCCTAACTCGGCGAGTCAGGTCAACTGTGGGTTGACTTTGACTGAGAGAGTTGACTTTGACCAAGGGTAAAAGAGTCATTTTACCCCAGTGCAGTGTGTAGCATTTGATTGAGTGTGTTTATGAAATTGTAGCCGGGGAGATACCGGAGCAGCAGCAGTTAACTTCCAGAGCCATTCATTCAGCAGCCAGTTCACGAGGTGAGTCTCCTTTCAGTAGGAACGGGTCTACAGCCACAATGCCGGCCCGTTTAGTTAGCAGTAGTCCCGGACTTTGGTCCGATGCAGTAGTTAGAGTGCTTGATGTCTTTGTGATTCAAGCATGTTTGTGTTATGTGTTCCGGACTCTGTTCCGATGCAGTATGCAGTATATGTGAATATAATAGTTGATATGTGTTATGCTATGCCATGATCAGCCAGTTCCGGACTTCGGTCCGATGCAGGGGACAAGGTCCCAGTCAGTTCCGGACTTCGGTCCGATGCAGCTAGTTCCGGACTTCGGTCCGATGCAGTCAGTTCCGGACTTCGGTCCGATGAAGTTAGTTCCGGACTCTGGTCCGATGCAGGGGACAAGGTCCCAGTCAGTTCCGGACTTCGGTCCGATGCAGCTAGTTCCAGACTTCGGTCTGATGTAGTGGGCAAGGCTCAGTATGTGCTTTATATGTATTGTTTGGTATGTGGTAGTTTGGGGGAGCTCACTAAGCTTCGTGCTTACAGTTTCAGTTTTGGTTTCAGGTACTTCCGCAAGCAAAGGGAAGAGCTCGGGATGATGGCATCGCACACACCACAGCTTCAGTTTTGTCCTGGGAGTTGATTTAGTTTTCTTGATATGTTTGGATACAGTTGTGATACAGTTTTACTCACAGTATTTTATTATGATTTTTGAAACACGCAGCATATGGTTTTATTATGTGATACTCAGTCTTGTTGTTTTTGTTATAATAAAAATCGAAATTTTTGGGTGGTATTTTTGGGTTGTTTCAAAATAAGTGTGCAAAAATTGTTGTGATCGATTAAATAATCATAAACAAGTAAAATCAAGATAAGAACCTTGTGATATATGAGGAAAGCCCTTAATCCTTCTACATTTCCGACATAAAATCTTGGGAGATGATAAACATACCTGCCTCAGAACTTATAGTAAATCAATAAAAATATATACAAGTGTTAGTTGATCTTAAAGAAAAAGTGTTTATGCTCAAGTGTTGAAAGTATCAGAGAAGATGTAAGTATGTGAGTATGTTGATCGACTAGTCTGTTATACATAACAGTAATAACTAATATTCTGAGGATCTTGGGATTCTCCTCGAACTTCGATTGACCCGACTTTCTAAAAAATATCCAACATTCCTCAAGTGTTGATGACGTGCTATTGACTTGGTCTAATTCTTTTCTGTTAAGTATTAAGTCTCTGCATAAGATTTCACAAGAGAAACGATGGCAGTTCAAAATACTAAAGCAGACACCTCGAGCATGGTGAAGATTTCCGGTGACAATGAAAATCGAGCCATAGATGGAGAAGATGAATTAAGAAGGGAGTGATGTTATAAACCGATCTTGACTGTGATGAAGAACACAAACAGATATGAAAACAGATGGAGAAGACGGACATATTTGAAAACAAATGGAGAAGACTAACCCTAGATATGATTTCTCATTCTCTTTTCTCCGTCTCTATTGACAACCGACGAGTTCAACAATTTGTTTTGGGTGTTTTTTTGTTCATCTGGACAATTTTCAGGAAGAAGAAGATGGGTATTTGGGGGGGGGGGGAGAGAGAGAGAGAGAGAGAGAGAGAGAGAGAGAGAGAGAGAGAGATTTGGGCCCAAATTAATTAATTATTTTCTTTTTCATTTAAATTAAATAGAAAAACATAAAAAAAAAAATATCATAAGGACATTATAGTTATTTCAATTTTACAAGGGACCAAATTTTCGTACAAACATGACCAAAAGGATTACGAATCCAAAAAAATCGGGGTTTGGTCTAAAATCCCCAAAAAATGCTTACCACATGGACCATTTTTGTAGTTTTGTCTAAAGTTTATATCTTCATATATAATTTTTTTAATCAACCTATATAACATACGGATTTCACACTTAGTTTGTACTATATACGATTGAATTAACCCAGAGATGATTCATGGGAAAATATCTCATCTACAATGACATGGTTGCTTTTTTTTTTTTTAAAGAAAGTGGGTAATTGCTGAACTTTTAAAGGGAAAATTGTATTGTGAAGTTAATTTTTGGCGTAGGTTCCTAAAATTATTTACTTTGAAAATTGACAAAGATTATCCAGTGACCTAACAATTTTTTAATGGAGTATTAGACCTGGCAAACGTATCGTGTCGTGTCGGGTTTGTGTCGTGTCAAGACGTTAAACGGGTTGAAAGGGATTGACTCTAACCCGACCCGTTTAGTTATCGTGTCGTGTCGTGTCAACCCATTTATTTCCGTGTCAGGTTTCGGATTAAGGTTTATGCCTTGTAAATATATTGTGTCATGTCGTGTTGAAATATTTTAAAGGTTGGAAAGTAGGAGTTGTGGAGAAAAAAAGAAAAAGTGAAACACTGGAGTTATGGGATGGAATGACAAAATTTATATTAAGTTTAGAAGGAAAAATGAAAAGAGTTAAAGTTTGGGAGCAAAAGGGATAGGTGGTGAGGATGACTAAAATTAAGTAACTTTGAAAATATGAATGTTACTTCTAATTATTGAGTTTGGCCCATTACAAGTCTATAACATATAATATATTTATAAAAATATAAAATTTATAATAAATAATATATAATTAAACGGGTCATATTCAAGTCATCTTCGAGTTGAAAGTCTTGACCCTAACCCTACCCGTTTAATTATCGTGTCGTGTTGAAATCTCTAACCCTAACCCGCTAAGTTCGTGTCGTGTTCGTGTTGGGTTTTCATGTCGTGTCATGTTTTACCACGAGTGTCGATAGAGAGTTAATGCTTACAACAAAAGGGGTATCAAAGAAACACGAGGAGAAATCAGAAATGAAAGGAATTTACAATCTTTTCAATCGAATGAGCAACCATATAGCTCAACTCGAAAGCTTGATTTGATGGGGTGCTTGCGATAGCATCGATGAGAAAAATACATTGATGGTGAATATTTGGTCGTGGGTAAAGATACAACTAGATGGATTGAATTGTTGACTATTAAAATCAATATATTTGGTTGGATAATACTTTTGGAACTTTATCTACTAGAGCCAATTTAATTAAAAGATGTGTGTTGATTCTTTTCTATGTCATATATGATTGTATGCCATATAATTATTCGGACACAAACATCATTTATTCATTTTGTGTTTTGTTGCTTCATCTATTTAGAGATAAATCAGTTCGTTGATGGAATATTGTCATTTCTTTGGATGATATGACTAGAATATGACTTTCATTGACAGATAATTTGGCCCTTGCAGCATCGCAACGTCATTGTTTGGATGTAACTGTTCTTACAATGCAATTACTTTTAATATTTATTTTTGTTGCTGCAAAAACCTTTGAAAATATATCTTTATTTGATAGATTGTGTCCAATATATATATATATATATATATATATATATATATATATATATATATATATATATATATATATATATATATATATATATATATATATATATATATATATATATATATAATTAAATGTCCAAAATAAAACTCAATTGTGTTGGTTGATCATGAAATCGTATCATAATTATTTTTCCATCATAATTGTTGATTTTCTAACTTCTTATTAGATTTAATATATCTATATTTAAGAACTATTGCTTTAAACTAAAAGGTTTCCACTTATCATAATTATTTTTCCATTATAATTGTTGATTTTCTAACTTCTTATAGATTTTATATATCTATATTGTTAAGAACTATTGCTTTAAACTAAAAGGTTTCCATTTAGACAAAATTGCAAGAATGGTCCCTGTGGTACGTCAAAACTAGCACCTTTAGTCCAAAATGGGTTTGGCTTGCAAGGATGGTCCAATAGTTTCGTTTTGTTGCGAGTTTGGTCCAATTTCCTATGCACTTTTTTATAATGACGGATTTGCCCTTATATTTTAATTTTCCATTTTTATTTTATTATCAGTAATTAAAAAGCAATTAAAAATAAAAAAATAAAATACTCTCTCTCTCTCTCTCTCTTTCTCTCTCTATCTCTCTCTTTACAAAGAAAATTAATACAGATCTGGTAGTGGATTTTTAAAATGAAGAACCCTAACTTTTATCAATTTTGTTCAATTCATTGTATGAAGTCGAATAGACTAAACACATACACACTCATATATGCATATGAATCTCAAGAACACTCGGTTTTTCCTGAGTTCAAGAACAAGAACATCATATTCACGAACTAAGAAATCGATTTCTGATGAACTGCCATCACCACCATCGGAATCAATTTCTTCTATGAATTGCCCAACTCAAACCCACAAGCACACAAACAACTCAATAAACATAAAGATGAAGGTAAACTGCACCCCTTTTATCCCCCTCCCTGAATCACAGACACCGTATACCCTAAATCAGTACAGGTTAAAGAGATTACGATTTACAGATGAAAGGGATTACGATTTACAACCTAGAAATTTTTGCGTCCTTTCCAATTATTGAATCAAATGCCAATCATGTCCCTCTCTCTTGTTCTTCTCTGAATCGGTGTTTGAATCAGATGCCAATCATGTCCCTCTATCTTGTTCTTCTCGTCACTGCCACACCCCATCACCATGCTCGTCTCCTTCAGATATGTTCAACCTGTATCTAGAGGATCGATGACAACCACCTCGTCGGAGGCTTAACAGCCGAGGAAAATCGATCTGAAGTGTCTTCCCCTCGATTTCCAGTCATGAAACCCTCCATCTGAAAACCCTAGCCGCCAAGAAACCCTAATCGTCAAGAAACCCAAACTTCAGATCTCGATCTCCTTTCTCTCGTTGCATCTGTCTAGGTTCAAAGGGAGGGTAGCTACGATCGAATCGGGTGTTCCGGGGTGGTGCTACCTGACCGGAGGGAGGCGGAGGGGCAGCCTAGGCCGGTGACAACCACTCGTTCTTCTTCTTTGGACAGTGGTAAGCAAGAAACGAGAGAGAGAGAGAGAGAGAGAGAGAGAGAGAGAGAGGGTATTTTATTTTATTTTGTTTTATTTTTAATTGTTGGTAATAAAACAAAATTGAAAAATTAAATAATAAGGGCAAAATCGTCTTTCCAAAAAAATTCAAACCAAATTGGACCAAACTTGCAAGAAAATGAAACTTTTGGACCATTGATGCTAGCCAAAACCGTTTTGGCCCAAACATGCTAGTTTTGACATAACACAGGGACCATTTTTTCAATTTTGTCTTCATTTATCATAATTATTTTTCCATTATAATTGTTGATTTTCTAACTTATTATAGATTTTATATATCTATATTGTTAAGAACTATTGCTTTAAACTAAAAGGTTTCCATTTATCATAATTATTTCTCCATTATAATTGTTGATTTTCTAACTTCTTATAGATTTTATATATCTATATTGTTAAGAACTATTGCTTTAAACTAAAAGGTTTCCATTTAAGTAAGATAATGTACAACTATTCTTCCCATTAAACCAAATGAAATATAATCATCATATAATGGAATTCTAAAAGAAGACAAAAAGACATAGAGGCCCCTCCATTTCAATAGCTTTTGTCACCCTTTCTCTTGTTTTCGTTTTCATTCCAATTGATTGCTACATATAAAAGGCTCAAATCGTCGGGTACCCTTTGTCGATATTATACTCCGACCACACTAATTATTTTTCCTTTTGTAATAACTTTGCATTCTTAGAGGGTAAAAACTGTAATAAACAGAAAACACAAGGACCTAAAAGCAAAGCCATAAAAATTACTATTTTCATTTTTCATTTTTCATTTTTCATCAGAATCTCGCATCTTCAAACCCGTGTAAATCGCTGACTCTATTTACCGACTTTCTCATCATCGCAACTTTAGCCAGCCGATCCGCCACTCTCCAAGCCGACGTCGGCGTTAACGGCTCACCTTTCTCATCCGTATACGCCGCCACATCCGCCGCCCTGCCTCTCCGTCCAACTTGCTGAGCCGGAGACGGTGCTTGAACCTTGCGCCGCCGTTGAAGGTCGCTTATCTCCGCTTCTAAACGGAGCATAAATTCGTTACCAGAAGCCGGATTGGATTGATGCATTAAGGCACGAGCGGAGACAAGCATGTGGTATGCGCCGGTGAGATCGTTTCGATCGGTTAGCCGTTTTGATTCGGCTAAGGCTCGAGTTGTGATGAAGAGGTTTCGCAGCCGTTGGATGGCCGGAGACGATGATCGGACGGCGTTCGGCCGAGGTACAAGCAAAGCTTGCTGTTTACCATAGATAAGCTCCTGACTTGTTGATTCTCTGTAACAGCATCGCACGGATAGTATTTGGTGGGACCTTAACGCCGACGATGGCACTTTCAATTCAATCAATAATTCTGTTTCTTCATCGGCAGACAATTCTCCGATCTGTACAGCACCGGATCCAAGGACGATCGGTAGTGGTGTACGTGAATAAACCGCCGCGATTGCCGCCGGACCGGAACCGGAGATAAATCCTAGTTGCAGTTTGAGATCCTGAACCACCACGCTCAGTAAATTTCCTATGCATTTCGCGAATACGTGATCTTCAGTCACGGCGAGGTTGAGTGAATGTATGGGAATGTCGAGACGCGCGTGTGAGTAACGCGCCGAGGAAATGGATGATGATTGATCGAGGACTTCGGAGAGTAGGATGATGGTGGCGACCGGGTTTTTCTCTCGACGATCTTCTAAAACTTTCACGGCCTTCTTCACGGCGTCTTTTGAATTTGATGAGCCTTCGAGAACGGCCATGGCTTCCACGATACGCCGCGCTGCTCGTCTGCCAGTCGTTGTCATTCGCCTCAATGGTAATAACCTCTTGGAGTACGATGAGAATGCGACAATTGAGAGACGATCTTTGGATGAAAGTGCTGAAACGATTGATCTCATTGCTCTTTTGATGATCTGTAGCTTTTCACATGTCATTTTACCACTGACATCAACGACAGTGACCAAATCGATCGGAGCTCTGCGTTGTGTTTTCTCCGGCGCCGGTGGAGCTTTTACCTTCAGAACAATCGCGTAACTCTCGTGCCTCCGTGAAGAAGCGATCACTGCCGCATCTGGTAACAGACGAACATCAACATCTCTTGCATGATCCTCAATTGGAGTGTTGTTACCTCCCTTAACATAAAATCCTTGAAACTCATCGATGGATTCTTCATCGCAAGTTTCATCAGATTCTGGAATAGCAATGAACCGAGCTTTAGGAGTTAACGACGCTAATGGCTCATCATCGTTATAAACCTTGAAATTCAATGGCTGCTGCTTTGGAGATTCGTTTTTGGAAGCAACATCTTCCATGAAGAATCGCGTAGCTAGCTTTTCCCTGATCCTTTCTTCTTCCTCAACGAACTGATGTTTCTGATTCTGTTCATCTACAGACAACAGAGGCATATCTTTCCACAAACAGCTACAAACAGGACAAGCAAGGCTCCCTTGTTTCTTCACATGATCGGAGATGCAAGGGAAGTGAAAACAATGCGAACACTCCGCCGTGAAACTCGCCATTCCATTCCCTTTCTTCACGCTCTGCAAACATAATCCACATCTACGCTGCAGATTCATAAACCAGATCAATATCAGATTATCAATATATCACAAACTATGATCACCAAAATGTACAAATTCCAACGACAATAAACAAAACTTACAGTGCAAAGGCGAAGACTCGATTTGAGGAAAGTAAACGGAGAAGGAGAGCGAGGAGACGAAGGAGTCGACGACCGAAGAAAACACCGAGGGTTGTTCTTCGTCTCGCAATGAAGCTTCGGACTGACAGGAACAGATGACGACGGAGCCGGTGGTACTTTTACGGTGGTCCGACAACGGAGGCTCGGACTAGAAACCGACTGAGATCGAAGCGGAGGCGTAGATGGATTTGAAGAAGACGAAAAGAACCCAAATCTTCTCCCCAATTTTGTAGTACCACAACTACTTCCATTCCCATTGTCAATAACATGTTCATACTCAAACTCTTCCATGGAAGAAGTCATGGAGGTTGAATCACGTTCCCGAGGGACGGAAGTACAAAAAGCTCGTCTCCATCCCAACACCATCTTCTTCTTCTTCTGTAAGTTTCTCTCACTCTCTCCTTTTTTCTGGATCGATTCTTCTTTCTTCTTTATGGGTAGATATATAATATAGCTAGCTTTCAATGGGATCGAATTGATGATAACTTACAAAACAACAAGAACAGTTGGGTGGATACTGGATTGAATTAAACAAAGCTGGGAGATCATAAATGGATTAATAAATACTCGTAGAAAAAGAAAAACTCTGTTGGTGTTCCTTCTTCTAGTTGCAGAAAAAGTCGTGTGATCTTCTCTTTCTCTTCTCTTTGTTTTTAATCGGTGTGGGAGGATGAACACAAACACAAACACACCAAAATTATTATATAGTACGACTACAGACTAGTCACTACTCCTGTGTTTCATCAAGGTAATTTTTTTTTTTTTTTTTCATTTCCAACATTATCCTACCGTCCAAAAAGTTTCACTTAACGTACATATAAATGTTCATAAAATGAAAAATAGAAAAATTGTTTTTTTTAAGTAACAAATATTTTAGCTGTTTCAAATGTTCTTTTATTGTATTTGTTGTGACTTAAATTCGGACCGTTTAATATCATAATTATAAGTCTAAATTTATAAGTTCTGGACTTAATTATCTCCTGATATATGTTTTACGCGGTTATTCAGATAGTAAAATCTAATTTATAAGCCCTGGACTTAGTTATGGCTCCGCTTCAAGATTGTTGACAAATCTAAAAGCTGTCACTTTTTTTTAATTTAAGCTTATAAATACATATATTTATATTTATTTTACCACGCAGACACGGAAGGTCCATGCTATAGGTTCAGAAGAAAAGAAAAACTATGCAACGGGTTCATAAAACACAACCAATGCTCGAGACTTAATTTCATATACTTAATTCCCGCAACCCCAAACTCAATTCTTGTCGTTTCTACAAATTTTGATACAACATTCATACTACGAATTTTGGTTTGTGCACGATCAACGAAGGTTAATCTTTTCCAAAATCTAAATCTCATACATAACATACCGTCAACTGCAACCCAAGAATTTGATGGTGATACTGATGAAACCTAACCCAACACAAGATGAATATGACCAATCTGAGTCTCCATTTGCATCTGTCGAGTCGCAAACATAACCCAACGGGACCCGAGAAGCAAATAAGTCATGTTGGCTAAGTCTCGGATTGACATCTATGAAAACAAGGTTAACAAGAATTAGCAACAAAGTGAATCCTTTGGAATTAGACTCTTGTAGCTTTTCACAACAAACAGGGATAACTATTCGAAAGTTCCATTAATTAAATGTGAAATGTCTTCTTCTTTTGATCCGCAAAGTAGAAAAACTGGAATCTCTAGATAGAAAGAATATTTATCTCTTTAGGAGAGTATCTTATGAATTGACTATAACTCGAAGACCGGAGCTGGTTTTGAAGGAGAGCAAAATGGACTGCTGCATAGAACCCAACTTTTTTAGAGGCCCATATTTTTTTTTAAAATCTATTATTTCTAGGGCCTAATTTTTTTTAGTTGTTATCATATGTCATTACTCATTAAAATACTATGATTTTACTATGTTTATTGTTATAAAGTTTATAAAAAAAAAAAAAAATTAGTTTATATTATTTAATTCGTTTCACGTTAGTGTCTAAGTGTCTTTTTTTCCGGCTCATTTTGAACATTTGAATCCTCAGGACTATCCTACTGAAACTTCTTTCAATTAATCAAGTAGGTAAGAAATAAGATCTAAAGTGGTCTAATATGTATGTGAAGATAAGGAAACTTTCAACTATTTACAACAAGATGACCAAATACTGAAGCGGTCAGTTAGAAACATATAAATATATCAATTTATGTAACATTTTTTTAATTATTTAACATAAAAATATTTATTTATGAAAAAAAAAACAAGCCTCATGCATATTTATTAAAACATACAAATATTCTTATTCACTATTTTTGTATATATTTGTAACATTCACATATAACAAATTAACATATTTCTACCATCTTATCTAGTTATCTACCAATTTTATCTCTTAGTGTAATATTCTTGTCAACTTTTATAAAAAAAAAAATACATTTTTATTTATTTATTACATTTCATTGTTTAAAATATAACAAATTACACGAATTAATAAAATTACAACTTTTATTATAATAACATATCCTCTTATTATATTATATTATTTTATAGTTTCATGGAAAATTAGGTTGGTATTTATTTGGATTTTGGATCTAGAAACATTTGCAAAAGAGTGGACAAGTGGCAGGGTACTTTTAAGTTTCGAGGTCAATACTGTTTAGTTTTCAGGAAATCATCAGACTGGAATGACAGGCTGGTGTGTAGGTGATAGGTACTTCTTTGTACACAAGTCAATGTTCCGGATAAACTATCTTTTTCTTTCTCTAGTCTTTCTTTTTTTTTTTTTTATTTAATTTGCTGAATATGTAAATTATATTATGAGATATTATATACAAACAAATACGTATACACTAATTTACAACAACATTTTAACATGGAATATTTATAGAAATGACTATTAACAAAAATATAAAGAAATATAGCAAATAAGAAATATAAAGGATGCAAAGACAAAAGATATGATTTTTGTAGAAAAACAAGTGTAATAGAGGAATCAAATATCCTTTTATTTTTTTACCTATCTTCTTACTCATTATATTAAAATTAATGTCAAAATAAAAAAAATAAAAAATTAAAAAAAAATTAATGAATTTCATATGTCATTAGTTTATATAAATATAAAAATAAATAAAAACAATATAAAAGAGGATATTTAATTTTCTTTTCAATATCTTTTAAATATCATATTGTCACTTTTGTAAATGCAATATTTAACATCATATGAATACAACACTATTCCACTGTTCCGGCAATTGTAAAAATGAATTAATTGTATATTGTCCAAATAGCAATTGTAAAGATGAATTAATTGTATATACTATTTTCCAAATATGTATTACATAATAGCCATATATCTTTAAAAAATGCATGTGTTTGAAATTTGATTTAAAATTTTCGTCATTAATTACAACTTTTAGAAAGACAAATTGTCACACCCTCGAACCAGACAGTGGTAACGTCCGATGGCTCGTGTGACTATAAATTGAAATATCATCATAATGAATATACATGAAACATAACACAATTATCACCAAACATTCCATAATACAACTGATATTGTTCACATCAAGTACATTGTCTTACGTTACATATTCCAAAATATTAATTGTACGATGATTGACATTACACAAAATAAATTCATATACTTGAAGATTTCCCTGCTTAACGGTTACCTGAGAATACAAGTTAATTTGAAAACAGTCAACATATATAATGTTGGTGAGTTCATAAGCATGTTTGAATGAAAGTCTTTGTATTATTTGTAAAACCTAGAAAATCCGATATTTTCTGTAAAAAGCCTGAAAAATGATGTATCAGTCAAGTATAAATGCATGTGTGAATTCCATTGTAAAATATGAATAGATATGCAATCCAGAAATTCTTTGTATTCTTTCTGTTGTAAATAGAAGGTAATTAAATAATAGTATTTCCCCAGAAAATCTGATATTTTCTGATTATAAATGTGTTGTGGTCTTAAACCCTAAAACCATGTATTGATGTATGTATGATTTGTATTGACATGATTAATGTTCTGATTTCCGTAATGTTATGGTGATAATGATCTCTGTGTGAGTTGTTATAACCATGCTTGATAGGGACTAATTCGCCGCCTGTCTTGGCATTTTCCAAACGCCGGTTTGTTGAAGTTAAGGTTTGTCACCCTAGACTGGCCTAGTCTAACTGTAGCGAATAGCTCAGGTGTGGGGGAGTTACCCCCGTATAGATCTATACACAAACCCTCGCTCTCCCTCCAGGAGACTCTGGTTATAACTACAGGCTACGATCATACACTCAGCGGTGTCAATCGACATGTCTCGCTAGATCCCAATTGTTAATGTATAATTATTCGAATTTTACGATATAAGATGTATATGAATTTAGATTCTTGCGCATACCGATTAAGAATTTATATGAAAAGACAAAACCCAACCAACCTGGAAAAGGGACATTTGTGGTCCATTAGGCATGTAAGTTATTTACAGGCTTATTGAGTATGCAAAAGGACACTTAAAGGCCCATTAAACATATAATGAATAGTCCAGGCCCAATCAGCATGTAAATGGGCCACCAAGGCCCAATAAACATGTAAAAGGTGATTTCGGCCCATTAAGCATGTAATTGGGTCATTAAGGCCCAATAGACATGTAAAGAATGAATTGGGCCCAATAAACATGCAATTGGACCATGAAGGCCCAGTAAGCATGTATAGTGGTTATTAGGCCCAATAAACATGTAATCATTGTAATTTGTTTCTGTTCGTTACGTCATTTTTATTTGAGCTTAAATATTTATCAAAAAGACGTAAAATGCTTAATTTTGTTATAATGGAAATCTTCAGCCCATTAAGTTGTAACCTTACAATTTGGGCTTATTTTCAACAAAATTGACTCTTTAGGTCCCTTATGACTTAAATAAAACATTTAACGACTTATTTCACCTAAAATGACATTTTTGGTCATTTTTGATAAAAATAACATTTTAGCCCACTAAATTATGAAACTTTGTATTTTCAGCCCAATTATAAAATAATATACAATTTCGGTCCAAAAATACATTCATTGACATTTTCATCCCTTATTCCATAATAAATGACATTTCTAGCCCTTATTTTGTAAAATTTGCATTCTCAGCCTAAATTTCGTAAATTTTACATTTTTGGCCCAATTTAGAAATAAGTGTCATTTTTAACCCTTAAATCGTGAGTTTTTCATTTTAGGATCAAGTTTACATATAATGACATTTTTGGTCCACCAAACTCAATATTTTTCAATTTTGGCCCAAGAAAGCCGTAAAGGCCATTTAAAGGCCCATTATGCGAAAATTTTCATTTATGGTCCCTTTAATATCAAAATAACATAAAAGTTCATTTTTGAAATATAATGACTCTTTTTATCCTCATGAAATCCGTGTATGTCATAAAAGTCCCAACATTTTATTTGTTTGACAAATATAGTCCTTAAACATGGTTTATTATAGTTTTATTCAACAAGCATGCATGTTTAACATTTTCACCCTTAAAGAGTGTTGTTTTGAGTATTTTAGTTAACACACTCAACCATGTTTAATACAGTTTTCGAGATCTAGAATATTTAACCATATTTTCACAATAAACACACACATAACATGCACAATACTTAGATCTATCACATAGTACTTGTATTCTCCCCCCAAAACATATGAAAACCGAAAACAAGGGGGTATGAACTAACTTTGGGGTTTGGATCGGTTTTGATGAAGAGATGAAGGAGATTTGAAGGTGTTTTCGGCCTTGGTTGCTTCCTTGAAGAAGTTTTCGAACTTGAATATTTTTAGAAAACATGATCATGAAATGAAGCTTTGTAAGTATGAAATTTTAGCATAGGAATGGAGGATAACAAGTAGTACATGATGATAACTTACCAAGAAGGATGATCTAGATGAGAACCTCTTGAAGACACACACCAAATCTTGAAAATTTAGAGAGAATGAGGAAAGTTCTTGAGAGATTTCTTGTAAGAGTTTGAGGAAAATGAAGACGGTGGTTGTGTATGTGTGTTCTCGGCCGAAGATAAGGAGAAGGAAGAGAGAAGTTAGTGGTTAATACACCATGGATAATGTTTTTGCTTAGATGTATGCCATGTAATTAGCTTGGTTACCCTCTAAATAAACGTGAGGTGTCACCACCTCTTCCCATGCAAATCCTTTTCTTTTTTTTTTATATATAAACACATTGGGCCGAGAATGGGCTCAATGAATGAAGGTGAAATAGCTTTGGGATCAAATCCTTGGCTTTGATCGAATTTCATAGGCCTCATAATATTTTTCGGCCCATTGGGCCCTTAGGATGGTTCACGACCCATTAGAACCAAAGAAACTAGGTTTATGGCCCATTAGGGCTATTGGAGTTTTTATGGCCCAACTTGGCCCATTAGGGTTAGCATGAATCATTTTAGGTCCACATGGCCCAATATGTTAATTTTTATGAATGTGGGTCCATTTTGAACCCAATTAGGGTTTCTAGGCCCAAAATAGTCGAATTGAATGCTCATTGGTCCTATAGGCCCAATAAGAAAATCCTAGTCCATAATAATCTTAAACCGGGATTTTTAAGGTTTTCAACTCCTAATTGACTTTCTGAAATGTTTTGTATAGAGTTTTGAACTTTAATGGGTGAACCTCGATTGAATTTGTTGTCATTAAAATGAACATAATGCATATCTTCAAGTTAGAGTTACAAGTATTATCATAGATAGCGTTTACATGAGCACATAATTTCCTAGCAAAATGCTAGTTGTGACATCATCCCCCCCGTTAGAGGGAATTTTGTCCCAATATTCTTTTGAAGTTAGGATTATGAATAAGAGAATATGTGAGAGTACTTCTGCTTCATTAGGTCTTCGCGTTCCCACGTGAATTTCGGTCCACGCTTAGCGTTCCACCGAACCTTCACAATCGGAATGCGACTCTGCTTTGTACGCTTCACTTCCCTATCCATAACTTCGACCGTTCTTCGATGAACAGGAGATTCTCATTGATCTCGATCTCTTCTAAAGGAATGACGATAGTTTCATCGGATAAGCACTTTTCCAAATTAGAAACGTGGAACACGGGGTGTACATTGCTGAGCTTCGCAGGTAGCTGCAGCCTATATGTCACTGGACCAATTCGAGCAAGAATCTCGAATGGTCCAATGTTTCGTGGGTTTAGTTTCCCCCGTTTCCCAAAACGGATCATCCCTTTCCAGGGAGAGACTTTCAATAACACTTGATCCCCGACTTGGAATTCTAAAGGCTTTCGTCGTTTGTCAGCATAGCTCTTCTGTCGGTCTTGTGATGCTTGAAGTCGTGCTTTAATTTGGATTATCTTTTTCGTTGTTTCACGAATGATCTCTGTCCCTGTGGGAGTACTGGTAGATGATTGCCCTTTTGCTAGTTGGGTGTCGCCCACCTCAGCCCAGCATAGGGGCGATCTGCATTTACGTCTGCACAGAGCCTCGAAAAGAGCAACCTTGATGCTCATGTGATAGTTGTTGTTGTATGAGAATTCAATCAAAGGCAAGTGAGTATCCCATGACTTGCCGAAATCAATCACACAGGATCTAAGCATGTCTTCAAGTGTCTGGATGGTGCGCTCACTCTGACCATCCGTTTGAGGGTGGTAGTCAGTGTTCATATCTAGCTGTGTTCCCATTGCCTTTTGCAGCGACTACCAAAATCGTGAAGTAAATTTACTATCTCGATCCGAGATGATAGATACTGCACCCCATGAAGTCTCACAATCTCCTTAATATATATTATGGTTAACCTTTCCATCTTGTAGGATTCCTTTATTGGTAGGAAATGAACGGATTTAGTTAACCTATCGACAATTACCCATATGGCATCCAATGCATCAGTTGTCTTGGGTAGTTTGGTCACGAAGTCCATAGTAATCCATTCCCATTTCCACTCGGGTATCACGGGTTGTTTCAATAGTCCTGAGGGCTTTTGGCATTCCACTTTTACCTTAGCGTAGGTGAGGCACTTGCTTACATAAGTGGCAATTTCTGCTTTCATGTTTGGCCATCAATAATGTTGATTGATATCCAGGTACATCTTATCTGAACCAGGATGTATGGAGTATCACATCTTGTGGGCTTCATGCATGACTACTTCTCTAAATTCCCCAATCTTAGGAACCCAGATTATGTTCATGAAGTAATGAGTTCCATCCTCTTTAACGTCAAATTCCTTATCCATTCCTCGCAATGATTCACTAGTGACATTCTCCGGGTTCAATGCTTCCAATTGGGCTTCCTTGATCTGTGAGGTTAGGTGAGATTTGATGGTGATTGATAGAGTTTTCATGCGACAATTTGAATATTCCTTTCGGCTTAGGGCATCGGCTACCACATTAGCCTTGCCTGGGTGGTACTTGATATCACACTCGTAATCATTTAGCAGCTCAACCCATCTCCGCTGCCTCATGTTTAGCTCCTTTTGATTTAAAATATGTTGGAGGCTTTTGTGATCGGTGAAAATGGTGCACTTGGTACCATAAAGGTAGTGCCTCCAAATCTTCAAGGCGAAGACCACAACTCCCAGCTCGAGATCATGGGTGGTGTAATTTACTTCATGTGTTTTTAGTTGCCTGGACGTATATGCAATCACCTTTCCGCGTTGCATAAAAACACAACCTAAACCTTGATTTGAAGCATCATAGTAGACTACGAAGTCTTCAGTTCCCTCTGGTAAGGATAGCCCTAGTGCACTACAAGGGGCTTGGTTCAAGGTTTGGAAGGAAATCTCTTGCTTCTCAGTCCAATTGAAAGGTACACCTTTTTATGTTAGTGTGGTGAGAGGTTTGACTATCTTGGAGAAGTTCTGAATGAACCTTCGGTAGTATCCTGCAAGACCCAAGAATTGGCGAATTTCTGTTGGTGTTGTCAGAATTGCCCAACCTTCAATGGCTTTGACCTTGGAAGGATCTACATGAATTCCTTCCTTGCTGACAACATGTCCCAAGAAGTTCACACTACGGAGCCAAAACTCACACTTGGAGAGTTTCGCATACAACTTCTCAGCTCGCAGGGTCTCTAAGATCTGTCGGAGATGTTGGCTATGCTCTTCTTCGCTTCGAGGGTATATGAGAATATCATCGATGATAACGATTACGAAATTGTCAAGGAATGGGCGGCAGACTCGATTCATGAGGTCCATAAATGCAGTGGGGGCATTTGTTAGACCGAAGTGCATCACGACAAATTCATAATGACCGTAGCGAGTTCGGAAAGCAGTCTTAGAAATGTCCTCGTCTCGGACTTTGAGTTGATGATAACCTGATCTCAGATCTATCTTCAAAAAGTAACTAGCCCCTTGAAGCTGGTCAAATAGATCATCGATTCGTGGAAGTGGATACCGGTTTTTGATGGTGAGCTTATTTAGTTCCCTATAGTCAATGCACATCCTGAAGGATCCGTCTTTCTTTTTAACGAAAAGAACCGGAGCTCCCCATGGAGAGAAGCTTGGTCTTATGAATCCTTTATCCAGGAGTTCACTCAGTTGGCTTAATAATTCTTGCATTTCAGCGGGAGCCAACTTATAGGGTGATTTGGCGATCGGAGTGGCTCCAAGCACGAGGTCGATTCGAAATTCGACTTGCCTTTCTAGGGATATTCCTGGAAGATCTTCAGGAAATACATATGGAAAGTCGCACGCCACTGGGATGTTATGAAGGTTTATTTATTCCTTGGTTTTATCCACAATATGAGCTAAGAACGCGTAATTCTTCTTGAGTAGGCACTTATGTGCCTTGATGCATGAAATAAGACAAAGATTTGTGCTGGGTTTATCTCCACATATTATTAGGGTTTCGTGATTGCGAAGATGAAGGCGAACTGCCTTCTCGTGACACATAATATTAGCATGATGGGGGCTTAACCAATCCATGTCAATTATCACATCAAAACTCCTAACATTTATAGGCATCAAATTTATTTGGAAAGAGTGGTTGTTTAGTGTTAACGTGCATCCTATATAGATATCTTTAGTTGATTCAGTCTTCCCATTAGCCATTTCCACCGTGAAGGTTTCATTGAGCTTCTGGGGTCGTTGATTTAGTAAATGTTTGAACTTGTTACTAATGAAACTTCATTCTTCCCCACTATCGAATAAGATGCATGCATATGTGTTGTTAAGTAGGAACGTACCGGTGACAACGGTAGGGTCCTGGACTGCTTCACCTTGTCCCAAAGTCAAAACTCTTCCCGATCCTCCAGCTCCTTGATTGTTAACATTGGTTCAATTGCGCCTAAAATGACCGGTTCTCCCGCATCCATAACAGGTATGACTGGCCCCAACATTAGTGTTGTTGTTGTTGTTGTTTGGCGTCTGGTTCTGTTGAAGCTGAGTCCTACATTACTTTGTTGTATGACCTTTCCGATTGCACCTTGTGCAAAACATCTCTCTGCATTCCCCATGATGATGGAAGTTGCATAAGTTACATTTGGGGAGATTTCATGAGTACTGCTTTGGAGCATTTGGCATGGATGAGGCTGGAGCATGTAGTGTGGATGAGACTTGAGTAGTAGTAGCATGAACTGCCACTGTTTGTTGTTTCTTTGACGACTCTGAGCCTTGTCTCCCCTTCCGCTTATTGTTATTACTCGTCTTGTTATCACTTTCCCTCTTGCCTTCGATTTCTCCTGCTTTGTCTCCCTTCTTGTTGTTGTGGTCATACAGTTTCTTGGCCAGTGTCTTGGCACTATCAAAGGTTTCCAGATTTGCTGCTATCATGTTTCCTTGGATTGGAGAGGTCAATCCCCAGGTGAACCTTTCGATCTTCTTTCCCTCAGAAGTAATCATTCCAGGGCAAAATAGAGACAACTCACTAAATCTGGATATGTAAGCATCGATGTCGGAGTTTCGAACTGTGAGATTCCATAGTTCTTGCTCCAGTTTCTGGACTTCCCCACGTGGGCAGTATTCAGCCATCAACATCTCTTTCAACTCCACCCACGGCATAGCATTGGCTATGGGGAGTGTCATGGCTTCCACATGTCCGTTCCACCAGGAAAGAGCTTGATCAACAAATGTGCAGGCTGCAAACTTGACCTTGTACTCTTCGGGACATCCGCATATTTCAAAGACTGATTCAACCTTCTCGATCCATCTTTTCAGGGTTATTACGCCTCTCGTTCCGTTAAAGGTTCGTGGTTTGGCGTTGGTGAAGTCTTTGTAAGTATAGGCCTTGGTAGGCCCTTGATTCATTCCTTGATTGGAACTTCCAGCTCCATTCCCATTGCCTCCACTGTTGTTTCCGTTGTGGATGTGAGTCAGAGCTGCTGCAGTTGCAGCTGAAACTGCTGCTTGGAAAGCAACTGAGTTCATCTCTAGAGTAGGTGGTGGTGGCGGTGGTGGTGAAGTTTCATCGTTGCTCACTGGTGGGTTCCTTCGAGGCATCTTCTGTCATAGAACAAAGAGATGATGAGCGCATAGTGTATATTAGGTTTAGAGTACTACTATCTCGGTGATTCGATTTGTGCATGTAATTAACTTCATAATTTATCATGAAACAAAGAAATAAGTCACATAGCAGATAACAACATCACGATAAAACACGTAATATTTCTACTAATAATATCCGCTTTAGTACATGAAAAATTTGCCTTAAAGGCATACAATACATAAGAAAAAGTGTAAAATCTGACAGGATGACGACAATATGAATAGTGTAATCACTTAAACATATGGTCGGTAATACATAAAATAGTCATACACATAAAAAGGAAAATCATAACGATACTAGTAGGTGAGGGAGCGGATCCTAGTCGCGACGAGATGCATCAGGAGGTGGTGCTGAAGAAGTGGATGCACCCTGAAGTCGAGCCAACTGTCGCTCGGTGTCTCGTAGTCGGGCCTCCCACATCTCCTGTCTCATGTGAAAATCTATGATAACCTCCAGCGTTTCCTGCTCCGCTCTCGCAACCGCAACTCGCATTTAGTGCATTTGGTCAGCAGTATTCTGAGCCAAATTACCAATATCCCTCAATCGTCTTACCATGACCGGAAGTGCTCTATCAGCTAGCCCTCCATCCCTCAGGTCATAGAATTCTCTCGCCATACCAAACAGGAGTCGTTGTCCCTGCTGTCTGCTCCACCTCTAAATATCGACACCCCATGGAGGTGTAGGGCCATTAGGTCCCATTCGGTGAGCTGACACTCTCACTAGGAATGGTGGATTAATGACTACGGACTATGAGTCCGAATCACCGTCGTTGTCATCACTAGACTCTTCTCCTCCAAAATCTGCCACGGGTTCTGCAGGTCAATCTTTGATTTCTTCCTCCTATTCTTCCTCTTCTTCGGGGTATTCTTCAGGTTCCTCTTCTGGTTCTTCCAACCACCCGTTATTTCCCTGATTGGGAAAATAAGGATCCCCGGGGTGGTGGAAACCAACCATAATGTCTGCACGAAAGCATATAAATAAATCATATTTAGATTATTCCTATAGTATTTTAATTATTTTTAAGTTTGATTAGATATCCTCCTTTTTGGATATTAAAAGGTAATTTTTCGGTTTATTGATCATCACAATTATTCCTGGACCAATGTTTGTCCTATTCTGAAGGAATGTAGTTGATCAGGCTACACTCACCCCTAATACGATTACATGCTGCCCAGGTTTAATCGCAACTTCAAATTTCTCCAAAGACTTGTGTAGGTTATTTTAATGTTGATTTTCTAAAATGCACAGGTAAGTGTGTATTTTATTTATTTTGTTCAGATTTATTTTTAGTCCTATTGTGTTTATAGTTGCATATCATGTATGGTTAGACATGCCAGTTCATTATAAACAATGCTCTGATACCAACCTGTCACACCATTGAACCAGACGGCAGAAACGTCTGAGGGCTCGTGTGACTATAAATTGAAATATCATCACAATGAATATACATGAAACATAACAAAATCATCACCAAACATTACATAATACAACTGGTATTGTTCACATCAAGTACATTGTCTTACGTTACATATTCCAAAATATTAATTGTACGATGATTGACATTACACAAAATAAATTCCTATACTTGAAGATTTCGCTGTTTAACGGTTACCTGAGAATACAAGTTAATTTGAAAACGGTCAACATATATAATGTTGGTGAGTTCATAAGCATGTTTGAATGAAAGTCTTTGTATTATTTGTAAAACCCACAAAATCCGATAT
This sequence comes from Lactuca serriola, assembly GCF_051521515.1. Taxonomy (NCBI): domain Eukaryota; kingdom Viridiplantae; phylum Streptophyta; class Magnoliopsida; order Asterales; family Asteraceae; genus Lactuca; species Lactuca serriola. Next base: position 127,060,857 of record NC_136410.1, on the reverse strand, counting down.
TTTCGGTAAAAAGTCTGAAAATTATGTAATAGTCAAGTATAAATGCATGTGTGAATCCATTGTAAAATATGAATAGCTATGCAATCCATAAATTCTTTGTGTTGTTTCTGTTGTAAATAGAAGGTAATTGAATAATAGTATTTCCCTAGAAAATCCGATATTTTCTGATTATAAATGTGTTGTTGTCTTAAACCTTAAGACCATGTATTGATGTATGTATGATTTGTATTGACATGATTAATGTTCTAATTTCCGTAATGTTATGATGATAATGATCTCTATGTAAGTTGTTATAACCATGCTTGATAGGGATTAATTCGTTTGTCTTGGCATTTTCCAAATGCCGGTTTGTTGAAGTTAAGGTTTGTCACCCTAGACTGGCCTAGTCTAAATGTAGCGAACATCTCAGGTGTGGGGGAGTCACCCCCGTATAGATCTATACACAAACTCTCGGTCTCCCTCCAGGAGACTCTGGTTATAACTACAGGCTACGATCATACACTCAGCGGTGTCAGCCGACATGTCTCACTAGATCCCAATTGTTAATGTGTAATTATTCGAATTTCACGATATAAGATGTATATGAATTTAGATTCTTGCACATACCAATTAAGAATTTATATGAAAAGACAAGACCAACCAACATGGAAAAGGATATATGTGGTCCATTAGGCATGTAATTTATTTCCAGGCTTGTTGAGTATGTAAAAGGACACTTTAAGGCCTATTAAGCATATAATGATTATTACATGCCCAAACAACATGTAAATGGGCCACCAAGGCCCAATAAACATGTAAAAGGTTGATTTTGGCCCATTAAGCATGTAATTGGGTCATTAAGGCCCAATAGACACGTAAAGAATGAATTGGACCACGAAGGCCCAATAAGCATGTATAGTGGTTATTAGGCCCAATAAACATGTAATCATTGTAATTTCTTTCTGTTCGTTACGTCATTTTTATTTGAGTTTAAATATTTATCAAAAAGACGTAAAATGCTTAATTTTTGTTATAATGGAAATCTTCAACCCATTAAGTTGTAACTTTACAATTTAGGCTTATTTTCAACAAAACTGACTCTTTAGGTCCCTTATGACTTAAATAAAGACTTATTTCACCCAAAATGATATTTTTGGTTCTTTTTGATAAAAATAACATTTTAGCCCACTAAATTACGAAACTTTGTATTTTCGGCCCAATTATAAAATAATTTACAATTTCGGTCCAAAAATACATTCATTGACATTTTCAGCCCTTATTCCATAATAAATGACATTTCCAGCCCTTATTTTGTAAAATTTGCATTCTCAGCCTAAATTCCGTAAATTTTACATTTTTGGGCCAATTTAGAAATAAGTGTCATTTTTAACCCTTAAACAGTGAGTTTTTCATTTTTGGCTTTGATCAAATTTCATAGGCCTCATAATATTTCTCGGCTCATTGGGCCTTTAGGATGTTTCACGGCCCATTAGAACCAAAGAAATGGGGTTTATGGCCCATTAGAGCTATTGAGTTTTTATGGCCCAACTTAGCCCATTAGGGTTAGCATGAACCATTTTAGATCCACATGGCCTAATATGTTAAGTTTTATGAATGTGGGGCCATTTTGAACCCAATTAGGGTTTCTAGGCCCAAAATAGTCGAATTGAATGCTCATTGGTCCTATAGGCTCAATAAGAAAATCCTAGTCCATAATAATCTAGAATCGGGATTTTTAGGGTTTTCAACTCCCAATTGACTTTCTGAAATGTTTTGTATAGAGTTTTGAACTTTACTGGGTGAACCTCGATTGAATTTGTTGTCATTAAAATGAACATAATGCATATCATCAAGTTAGAGTTACAAGTATTATCATACATAGCGTTTACATGAGCACGGAATTTCCTAGAAAAATGTTAGTTGTGACATAAGTCCACTTCTCTCTCTCTCTCTCTCTCTCTCTCTCTCTCTCTCTCTTAAATCCATAAGGTTATATTATATGGAGCCAAATCACGCATAGGTGTTAGTGTATATCTATCTCTTCATTTTATCTTTCTCTCTCTCGCTCGCTCTCTCTCTGTCTGTCTGTCTCTCTCTCTCTCTCTTGTTCACTATATGTTCACTAGTGAACACTTCCCCTAATGCTAGTAAACATGTATGGATATTAAGGACCAAAGATATGCATTGTAATTATATTGATATGTATCCCTGATTTCTCTCCTGGATTGATTCATTCCTATTATACTGATCGGTTATATTAAGCCAATCCTTGTAATTGTTTATGTGTAAAAAAATATACATACGCATTCAATCTCTTATCATCTATATGGTATCAGAGCGTACAACTCTAAAGAGTCACTGATCCAATCTCTCACTTCACAGCCTATGATATCGTTTCGTTCTTCAGAAACCTTGTGCTACAATGAGCTCTAAACCGATTATCCAAATTACAGCTACAACCCACTTCCCAATTAAACTCACATCGAGTAATTTCCTAGTCTGGTGACGCCAAATTGAGTCAACCCTAATCAGGCTTGAACCTGACTCAGTCATCATCGGTAGACAACAGCCTCCACCACATGTTCCAGCTGATAACAAAAAGTAAAGCCAAATCTAGCCTATCTCCCTTGGAATAGATAAGTCCCTTGGTACACACAAGACCAGGTGATTATTAGTGCAATTCTTGAAAGTTGTTCTGATCAAATTCAGCCTCTAATATCATCTACTATCACTTCTCAGGATGCCTGGGAACTCCTAAACTCAAGCTTTGCTAGTAGATCAAGATCTCATCTCATCTCCCTAAAATAAAAAATTGTCAAAAACCCAAAGGGCAATTAAAATTGTTGCAGAATACCTTCAAGATATACGCTCCATAGTTGATGACCTATCTCTGGCACAAAGTATTGTTGCTGAGGAAGATCTTCTAGTTCATATTCTTTCACATCTTGTAATGAACTCAGTACAAATATAGCTTCTATTAAAGTGAGTGAAAGCCCATTGTCATATCCAAAATAGTTTGACAAATTAACAGATTTCGAAAGGACTTTCAAAGAAAATGCAACAATCATGGAACCCATATTAACTACTGGTTATTATACTACTTGACACCAAGGTCGCTCACTGCCTCGCCATGATTACAATGGCTCTCTTTCAAGATCAAATCGGTCCAGTAACATCACCTCTCACAAAGGTCAGCACAACAGAAACCAAGGCATGAACAACAACGCAAGTGGAAAATGCTAAACTCGCTCCAATACATTTAGTCACTTCATATCCCAATTCACAACACCGGTGACTTCAGAAATCTATCTCGCCTTCTTCGGGAAAATAACATCATTGTTACTTCTTCAACAGTAGCACCAGTGGAAAATGTTACAACCTCTGGCTCGTCTCAAATTCCACCTAGCTGGTTATTCGATAGTGACACTTCAAATCATGTTACTTCAAATCAATCCACATTACAAAATGTCTCTAACTATGGTGGTCCAGATGAGATAATACTCGGTGATGGTAACAATTTACACATCTCTCATATTGGTTTTAAACACATCAACACACCCAATAAAACTTTATCTTTACCTAATGTGTTATGTGTTCCGCATTTACGTCGTAATATTATTTCTGTTGCCAAATTATGCAAAACTAATTAAGTTTCTGTGGAATTTTTTCCCACTCATTTTTGTGAAGGATCTTCGCATGGGGGCGGGTCTAATGCATGGTAAGAATAGTGAAGATGTTTTTATGCTCGCATTCCATTCAATCCACAGCTTAATGTCACCACCAAAACCTCTCCGCTCCCATGGCATCATAAATTGGGACATTCCTCCATTAAAGTGTTTAAATTTCTTGTATCTAGCTTAGGCCTTTATTCCAAGTCATTTTCTGATTCTGATATGCATTGTTCTTCATGTTCTATCAATAAAAGTCATAAGCTCCCTTTTGGACCAAATTCATTCATTGCTACTATACCTTTAGAATTCATATATTCTGATGTGTGGGGTCCTGTGCAATCCTCCATAGATCATTTCCAATATTATGTCATTTTTGTGGACTACTTCTCCAAATACATGTGGCTTTACCCTATGAAACGAAAGTCAGATGTTGCCACCATTTTTCCCCAATTTAAGTTACTTGTTGAAAAATTCTTCAATACTCCCCTGGTCTCCGTTTTAACGGATAATGGTGGGGGATATCAAGGTCTTCGCTCTTTTCTACAAGCTAATGCCATATCTCACTACACTACCCCACCCCCACACCCTTGAACAAAATGGTGTAACTGAACACCGTCACTACCATATTGTTGAAACAACTGTTTCACTACTCCATTATGCCAACCTTCCTCTCACTTACCGGACTTGTGTTTTCAAAACCGCAGTCTATCTCATCAATCGTCTTCCCACACCCATTATCAATAACCAAAGCGCATTTCAACTTCTTTTTCATCAACTACCAAACTATACCAAGATAAAATCATTTGGATGCATTTCTTTTCCTTGGCTTAGACCATACACTACCTATAAACTTCAACCAAGGTCCATTCCATGCATTTTTCTTGGCTGGTCAACTTATAAGCCTGCCTATAAATGCTTCGATCTAATCACCAAATGTCTTCATCACTCCTATCATGTTGAGTTTGTAGAAACCAATTTCCCCTATCATGCCACACAATCCCTTATCCTACCCTACTGCTGATACGTTTATCCCTTTCCCATATTTATCCACCAATTCTTCCCTAATTCCTACTTCATCCACCTTACAGTCACAAACACCTCATGTGCAACCTCCTACTTTACCTTCTCCTATCTCCACTCAACATTTTTATACTACTCCCCTTGCCCATCCTTCCCCAACGTCCCCCACTCGTCTCACTTAGACGACTAACTCCACTATTGACCCATATTGCTCCATTCACCAACATCAACCTCCTCCTATACAACTAGAAGACCTCACAACAACCTCTCCCACTACACCTACTACACCCACTCCCACCATCCAAGGTTGTAGAACTCGTTACTTGGTACCTGCTCGGCCAACTACTGAGTAGCGAGTACTCGGGGAGTACTCGGATTTGGTAATTCATTTAGAAATACTTTTAGGGAAATTATATATGTCAAAATCATACATTAAAAATCATAAGCTGATTGAAATATATAACAAAATTAGATACATGTGAATACACAAAAACTAAAAAACACATAATGGTCACACTTTGTGAATAATTACTGAAAATTTAATATATATATATATATATATATATATATATATATATATATGTAGTAATAATCACATGTGTGTGTGTTAAATAATTACTCATTAAGTATATTATACATATTAATCACCAATTTGATCGAATTTTACAACAGTGCTTAGGTCAGTAAAGGGCCGATCGGAGAGTACTCGGGATTTTGTAACTCGCCTCGATAAGGGGCTGAGTAGCGAGTACTCGGAGGAGTAATCGGCCAACTCGACGAGTTTTACAACACTGCCACCATCTATCTTGTCGTATCTATTGGATTATGTATCTAAGCTCATAACTATAATTGGTATAAACTTGAATTAATGGTAGCACAGTCATTTTGGGTTGCCCTCAAACCTAGTAATTGTACAGGATATTTTGGAAAGAGAGGTTTATTTATTATTTGATTAATAAATTGAAATAAATAATTTATTAATATATTATGAAAATAATATATTAATTAGAAATAGTAATATTTAATTAATATTTAATCAGAAATTAATTGGAATTAATTTTATGATTAAAAGAATTAATTAAAAGTGCAATGACTAAAGTGTAATTGTTCAATAGTTGAACAAGAGGCATTCTAGAACCTACCTAGAGCCATAGACGGTTTTTGGAGTTCAAGAATTATCCTTGGAGGATAATCAGGAAGCTAGATAATTACCAATTCAAGATATATTATATTGGGGTTGGGCTTTTCTAGAGTTTCCTGGCTGCATTATATAAAGGCTTCTAGGCCTTTGGTTTTAGGCACTCATTCCTTAAAAGAGCTAGGCCGAAATTCTAATCTTCTCCTTCCTTTCTCTTCAATATCCTTCTTGTTTGTGTTGGGTGTGAACCACTAGAGGCATGTCGTTTGTGGTGCTCGCTTCCAAAAGGTCAACAAAAGGATTCTTGGTTGTTTACTTCAACAATCAATAAGGTATGTATTTTTACTAATCAATTCAAGTGTGAATAGAAAAATTTTGTAGTTTAATAGTTCATTGTATGTTGCATTAATGTGAAAGACATAGATCCTTCTTTGGTTGCATGTCCCCTAATCATTTAAATGTTAAACGTTTTTCTGCTTAGAGCATTGTTTTTGTAACCTCCATAAACCATCAGTGGTATCAGAGCCTACGACTATCTTTTATGTGATTACACATTGGTGAATTTATCAAAACTAAAGTTTTTGAATTAATCACATCTCACGACGTGAGCATTGATGCTCACGACGTGAGATCTTATCAAATCAGATTTTTCGTAAATATCTACCTAATCTGTTTTGTTTGGTAATTATTTGCCTTAAAATCTTCCAAATCTGATTTTGATGAATATTTGATGATAAATTATAAGCCTAATAGTTAGGAAATGAATCTTTTACTTGATTAATTATATTGATTAATATGATTGATTTTTAAATGTGTAAATAATTGATTAGATATTAATTAATCCTAATAATTAATGTCAAATATTATTTGGTTTATATTAAATTTAAAATTATATAAATTTTCGAAATTTATTATAAACCTAGTATTTTGAAAAGTTTTAAAATACACTGTATACTATATGTAAAATTAAATGTTTAATAATTATTATATGTAAAAGACTAAGTCAGTCGAATCGCTACTACGTCTCATTCGCAAAGTTATACTATAAAGGAGTTTAAGGAAGCGGCCTATAAAATGACTGTCGTTGGGTATCCACTCTTACCCACCACTCTCTTGTATGGTGGAGGGTTGTTAGTCGAACGGGTTTGATAGGATAATTAATTCTCATTAATAAGTATAATGCGATTAAAAGTAACTAAATGTTTTTTATTTTAAATCCCAATCTTAGTTATTTTAGAAAAAATGTGAATTTGTATGTTAACCCATGAAATTGCACATTATACTTTATAGTAGTTAGTGGAACGTGTATGGTTAATCGGCACACTAATAGTGACTATAAAGTGTAATAATGGGCATTTAAAAAATTATCATTGATTAATGGAGAACGTGTGGTTAATTGGCACATTAAAATGAGATGAATAATTACATCGAGAGTGCCAAGCTAATTTGCATGGTTATTCACATCTTGTTTGTGATCCTCGGTATCCTAGTCACGAATGGAAGAGCATAATTTGAGATTAAACATGTCATTTAATAGTTCCAATGAGTCTCAAAAGATCTAGGAATTTCACTTAACTTAATTTCCTTCAAAATTTCGTTTTTCAATTGTGGAATTGGTAAATCGTCATTTACCTACCTTTATAAAATTTACAATTAGATTACGACATCCCTTTTCTAAGTTGTGAGTTTTTTAGTTGGATCCTAGCCTTAATATTTCATTTTTGGGTTGTTATATTAAGGATTGTTCTTATCTAACTAAAACTACCTTTCTTTTACAGATGCCTACTGCAAATGACGCTTATGGTTCCTCTTCCTCCTCCAATCAAAAATTTTCATTGTTAAACATATGCTCAAGGGTGACATTGGATGACACCAACTATAATGACTGGATGCGTAACATCAAGATGGCCCTTTCGTTTCAAGGACAAGGAGTATGTCCTTGAGAAAGAGTTCAATAAAATTAACGAAGAAAAGTCCACTCCTTAAGAACTGGCAGCCTACAAGAAGCACTACAATGATGCAACAAAAGTTGCTTGCATCATGGTGGCCATGATGACTCTTAAATTGGAGAGATACTATGAGGATTACTGGTCGTACAAGATGAACAAGGACCTTATGGGAAAGTACCATAAGCGAGCCCGTCAAGAAAAGTACGAGATGGTAAATTCCTTCATAGCAAGCAAGATGAAAGAAGGAGAATCTGTTAGCATCCATGTGAAAAAGAATGCAATGATACATGGATCGGCTTGTCAAGCTTAATGTGAATTTTGATGAGGAGTTGACTATCAACATAGTCTATAAATCCTTACCAAGTTGTTATGATCAGTTCATCTTGACCTATCATTTGAACAACAATGAGACCACTTTGTCTCATTTGTATAACCTCCTACAAACAGTTGAAGCATGGATAAAGGGAAAAAGTGTTGCCTCCACTCCTACTAGTGCTCCCGTTCTGGCCATTGGTCAAGGGAAAGGAAAAAAGAGGAAAGAACCTCCAAATAAAAACTAGAAGGGAAAGTCTCAAGTTGGGTCGTCAAGCAATGGACCCAAAGGAAAATCCAATTTTGATGCTCCCCTGTCTCTGATCCCTAAGAGGCCACTTGCTTCTACTACAACGAAAAAGGGCATTCGAAACGAAGCTGCCCAAAGTATCCACAAGACATTAAAGATGGAAAAGTGAAGCCGACTTCTGCATATATATATATATATATATATATATATATATATATATATATATATATATATATATATATATATATATATATATATGCACTATCTTATCTAATAACTCATCATCTTCTCATTCTTGGGTCCTTGATACAGGATGTGAATTTCACATTTGTTCTGATTTGCAAGGGCTAAGAAGAAGTGAGGACATGGAGCATGGTAGAATAAACTTGATCATGCGGAATAGGCGATCTTCACCTGTTACCAAGATTGGAGTTTATAGTCTAGTGCTTATTGATGAATTTAGTTTAGATTTATTAAATTCTTGCTACTCGTCAGAAATGACACGAAACATTATTTCCTTTCATGCATTGTTAAAACAAGGTTTTCGATATTCTTTTAACGATGAGAATGGTTCTATTTCTGCTGATAAAAATGTTTTTTTTGTCATTTTGAAGTTTTACCTTGTGATGGTGTGCATGAAACTGTGATGTGTGTAGACAATTTAGGCAATAGTATATTTCAAATTGATTTGTCTAATGGTATAGACAAAGCGTGCTTGTGGAAATGTCGTCTTGGACACATTAACAAGAAACACATCGCCCAACTTCAAAAGGATGGAGTGTTGGAATCATTTGACCTAAGGTCAGATGATGAATGTAAATCTTGTCTTTTGGGTAAGATGAAAAAATCACCTTTCACTAGTTCTTATGAAATATGTGAAAGTTTGTTGGACCTCATACATGCAGATGTATGTGGCCCCTTCAGATCCACCACAAGGGATGCTAATATATTCTACAAGACTTTTACTAATGATTAAAGCAGATATGGTTATATCTACTTAATCAAGCATAAGTCAGAAACCTTGAAAAGTTCAAGGAGTTTTAACATGAAGTCGAGAATCAACCGGGTAGGAAGATAAAGATGCTCCGATCAGATAGAGGTGGAGAGTATCTTAGTATCGAGTTCCACAAATACCTCAAGGAATGTGGAGTAGTTTTACCATTGAGACCTCCTAGGACACCATGACTTAATCGTGTGGCTGAGAGGCACAATCGAGTATTGTTAGACATGGTTCGTTCAATGATGAGTTGAGCTTCTCTTCCTATTTCATTCTGGGGGTATGCCTTAGATACTGCCACCGATATTCTTAATCTTGTCCCAACTAAGAAGGTTGCCAAACCACTTTACGAGATGTGGACAGGGAAGGCTCCCTCCTTAGCATATATCAAGGTTTGGGGTTGTGAAGCTTTCATTAGAGGTGGGACTCATGACTAGCTTGAACCTGGAAGTGAGAGATGTATTTTCATCGGCTATCCACATAAGTCCTTTGGATATTTGTTCTACAGACCTAGTGAGAAGGTGGTCTTTGTATCATGAAGGGGAGTCTTTTGATCGAGAGAGAGAGAGAGAGAGAGAGAGAAAGAGAGAGAAAGCTCATATACAAAGAGGACAGTAGGAGTATAATTGATCTTGAAGAGATTCATGAATCAAATGATAAAGGAACCTCTAAAGATGCTAGGGTTCAACCAGAGGAAGAAATTCCAGTTGAACCAGTTGATGAGTCATTTCCTCTTAGGCGTTCCAGTATAGTTAGAATGCCACCTGAGTTCTATGGTTTCCATATAACTTCAGATGGTGATACGTTTATTAGTGATAGTATAGATTTGGATGAATTGGCTAACTACAAGGAAGCAATGGCAGGCCCTGAGGCAGCCCAATGGAAAGAGGCAATGGACAACGAGATCAAGTCCATGTATGAAAACCAATTTTGGAATTTGGTTGATAATGTACCAGATCGTAAGACAGTTGGGTGCAAATGGATCTTCAAGAAAAAGACCGACATGGAAGGAAAGGTACACACTTTCAAGGCTCGACTGGTTGCAAAGTGCTTTACTCAAACCCCAAGGGTTGACTATGATGAGACCTTCTCACCAGTGGCTAAGATAAAATCTATTAGGATAATGTTTGCCATAGCTACATTTTTCATGACTATGAAAGTTGGTAGATGGATGTCAAAATTGCTTTCCTTAATGATAAGTTGGTTGAGGATGTTTACATGAGTCAGCCAGAGGGTTTTGTTGATGCAAAGTTTCCCAATAGAGTGCGTAAGCTTGAGAAATCAATCTATGGATTAAAACAAGCTTCTCGCAGGTGGAATCTTTGCTTTGACGAGAAGATCAAGGAGTTTGGTTTTCCAGAAGTGAAGATGAGTCTTGTGTATATGTCAAAGCTAGTGGGAGTATAGTAACCTTCCTGGTATTGTATGTTGATGAAATACTTCCTATAGAAAACGACATTCCAACTTTGCAAGAGGTTAAGTCTTGGCTTAGAAAGTGTTTCACTATGAAGGATCTAGGAGAGGCTGATTATATTCTAGGGATAAGAATTTTTAGAGATAGTAGTGAAAGACAAATTGGACTTAGTCAAAGTACATACTTGGAAAAGGCGCTAGAATGATTTAGCATGGAGAATTCCAAGAAATGAGAACTGCATATACAGAGTAATACCAAACTAAGTATGACTCAGAGCTCGAGTACTGATGCTGAGAAAGTAGAAATAAGTAGAGCTACATAGGCTCCCTCCGTTGGATCTATCATGTATGCTATGACATGTAGTCACTCTGCTGTGGCCTTTGCTTTGAGCATGGTCTTTCGTTATCAGGGAAATCCAGGTAGAGATCACTGGATAGCAGTTAAGAATATTCTCAAGTATCTATGAAGGACTAAGGACTAGGTCCTAGTACTTGGTGGCAGTGATACATTAAGAGTAACTGGGTATAGTGACGCCAACTTTCGAACAGACAAAAACAACTTTTGTTCTCAATCTGGCTGGGTGTTTACCTTAAATAGAGGAGCGGTAACCTAGAAAAGTTCCAAACAAGAGACACTGGCTAATTCTACATGTGAATCGGAATACATAGCAGCGAGTGAAGCATCAAAAGACACAATTTGGCTGAAGAACTTCATTGGAGACCTTGGAGATGTTCCAAACATCATGGAGCCAATGAAAATTTTATGTGCTAACCAAGTAGTGGTTTCCTTGACAAAGGAACCAAGAGATCATAACAGATCAATACATATCGACAGAAAATACCATTTCATCAGACATAGAGTAGAGGAAGGTCACCTTGTAGTGAAGAGGGTATCATCATAAAAGAATCTTGCAGATCCCCTCACAAAGGGTCTGAGTATGGGTCAAACATATTCAACATGCTAGGAGCATTGGTCTGAGAGATGATATTAGTTTCAGTAGTTAGATAGTTAGTTGAAACATGTAATAAAGTAAATGTAATTGACTTTTGGTGATTAAATAATAGAGAATTATTTATGAGTTTGTTTACTACTTTTTTTCAACTGTTTATTATTGTGTTTCATTTTTGCATGTTTTACTTCCCGAATAATTCGATTATTCAAAATCCATAATCGATCATACTTTTAGAAGTAAGTAGTGAATTAAGACTGTCATGAATTAGATTGTAGATTGTCTAAAGAGTTTTAGACATAGCAATGGTATTGTTGCAATGTTCATGAGTACTTTGAAATGGAGATTTAGGTATTAGATTAACCCACGCTCAGAGAGTTACTTCATGGAATTTATCACGAGTAATTCTGAGACGATAACATCTTATAATATTGAAAAGGAGATATACGAGTTGTGATTTACGAATAAGTTGTGCGTTGATGATACGAAATCACATCACCAACTTGATGTTATAAAACGTATTGTCGTGCATGATTTGATGAGTAAATGGTTCAATCATATAAGTCAAAGTTTATTCTTTCCTTTTACCTTAATAGGAAAAAGCAATATCTTTGGTCCCCTCGAATATTTGGTGTTGACTTATAGTGTCGGGCCCGGCTAGGACTAAATTGATGTGTTCGATTAGAAGTTCTATGTTATTACGAATCAGAAATCGGGAAACAAAGTATTGGACAATAAGATTGGTTATATTCCATGTCTTATGTCTGGATGATATCTTGCAAAACGGAATATTATATGATCACTTATCTTAGGACACGTAACTGACTAGGTCAAAGTTCGATAGTAGCTTTTGGAAGCTGCAATTTTATTATCAATTTAGAAGTTATACTGACAATTATAGTTACAGACTTATCCAAGTGGGAGACTTTTTGATTAGGTGTCTAAGCCCATAACTACAATTGGTATAAACTTGAATTGATGGTAGCACAGTCTTATTGGGTTGCCCTCAAACCAAGCAATTGGACAGGATATTTTGGAAAGAGATGTTGATTTATTATTTGATTAATAAATTCAAATAAATAATTTATTAATATATTATGAAAATAATATATTAATTATAAATTAATTTTATGATTAAAAGAATTAATTAAAAGTGCAGGGACTAAAGTGTAATTGTTCAATAGTTGAACAAGAGGCATTCTAGAACCTACCTAGAGCCATGGACGGTTTTAGGAGTTCCAAAATTATCCTCGGAGGATAATCAGGAAGCTGGATAATTACCAAATCAAGATAATATTATTATATTGGGTTTAGGCTTATCTAGGGTTTCATGGCTGCACTATATAAAGGATCTTAGGCCTTTGATTTTCGGCACTCATTCCTTAGAAGAGCTAGGCTGAAATTCTGATCTCCTCCCTCCTCTCTCCTCAATGTCCTTCTTGCTTGTGTTGGGTGTGAGCCACTAGAGGCACGACACTTGTAGTGTTTGCTTCCAAAATATCAACAAATGGATTCTTTGTTGCTTACTTCAACAATCAATAAGGTATGTATTCTTACTAATGAATTCAAGTTTGAATAGGAAAATTTTGTAGTTTGAAAGTTCATAGTATGTTGCCTTTATGCGAAAGATATAGATCCTTATTAGGTTGCATGTGCCCTAATCATTTAATTGTTAAATGTTTTTCCGCTTAGAGCATTGTTTTTGTAACCTCCATAAACCATCAGTATCCAGCACCTCTACACCCACTCCTTACTAGCTTCCACCAAGAAATAGAAAACAAAATAAAAAATATATCAATCCATCCTTAGTAAACTCCACCGTAGTTCATCTTATTCCCCCACTCTTTAAACCTATACCTATAACCAAGCTCTTAAAGACCAAAACTGGAGACAAGCCATGGACCAAGAATTTAATGCTCTATACAAAATGGAACTTGGGAACTAGTTCCTAAAGCTTTTCACTACCCCATTGATTGCAAATGGGTCTTCCGGATCAAACGAAATCCAAATGGCACCATATCTAAGTACAAAGCTTGTTTGGTTGCAAAAGGACTCCTTTAACAATATGGATAAGACTACTTTGATACCTTCAGTCCAGTCACCAAACCGGTAACCATCTGTGTGATTCTATCCACTGCATTTTCATAAAATCGGCCACTATGCCAACTTGATGTTAACAATGCTTTCCTTCATGGTACTCTATATGAAGAGGTCTACATGACCCAACCACCAATATTTGTTCATCCTTAGTTCCCAAATCATGTTTGTAAGCTCAAAAAAAGTCTCTATGTTGTCTAAAGCAGGCACCACATGCCTGGTACATGGAACTCATTCCCTTTCTCCACACTTTGTGGTTTTCGTAAATCCCAAGCAAATGCCTCTCTATTCATTTATAATCATAACAACATCATCTATTTCTTTATGGCCTATGTGGATGACATTGTACTCATGGGAAACAATAATGCCTTTCTTACCAACTTTATTTACACCTTAGCAAATCGCTTCTCAATTAAAGATTTAGGTTATCTCCACCAATTTCTTGGATTTGAAGTTATTCCCACCTCTCATGGTCTATTTCTGTCCCAACATCGACATATTCAAGATATTTGGCCTGAACCAATTTTCATATGGATGGTGCAAAAGAAGTAGCAACTCCACTAAACTATTTACTATTCTCAACTCCATGGATGGGTCACCTAGTGTTGACCCTACACCATATCGGAAACTGGTGGGCTCATTACAGTATTTGGCCTTCACACGACCAAATGTGTCGTTTGCCATTAATCATCCTTCCCAGTTTATGCATGCTCCCACTTAGACTCATTGGCAAGCTTTTAAACGAGTTCTCTGCTACTTAAAGGGTATAATTCATCATGGATTATTCCTCAAAAGGGGAGCTATCTTAACCTCAAGGCATTTTCGGACTTGGATTGGGGAGGGGTCTTGAATGGAGTTCATTCAACTACTGATTACATACTCTATCTTGGCTTAAACATTATCTCTCAAAAATATACACACAAAAAAAATCTGTCTCAAGGCACTGAAGTTGAGTATAAAGCATTAACCAATGCAACATCTGAGGTCTCGTGGGTGGGAAATCTTCTCAAAGATATCGGTATCACTCAAACCTCTCTGCCCATTCCTTTTTGTGACAATACAGGTGTCACATACCTATGTGCTAACCCAGTTTATCACTCCCGGTTGAAACATGTTGCATTGGACTACCACTTTGTCAGGGAAAAGGTTGCACACGACTCTCTCAAAGTACTTCACATTAGCTCCTATTATTAGTTAGCAGATGCCTTGACAAACCCTCTTAGTCGAGCACCATTTCTCAGACATCGCTCCAAGATTGGAGTATCCGACAGATCCTCCATCTTGTGGGGGTGTATTAACGACCAAATATACACATTGTAATTATGTTGATATGTATCCCCGATTTCTCTCCATTGATATGTATCCTTTATTTTTCTCCTAGATTGATTCATTCATATTGTACTGATCGACTATATTAAGCCAATCCTTGTAATTGTTTCGGTGTAAAAAATATACATACATATTCAATCTCTTCTCCTCTATAATGGAGTGGCAACCTTGATGATGTGGCATGTTTTCACTACCATTTCACCAGTGATGATACCAAATAGCCTAACATTTTACACTATTTTAAACTTCCTCTACCAAATTTATCTATGCATGTGATAAAGTGTAACATGTTTGAAACTTATAAATGTCTATGGAGATTACTTTTATTTGATCTTTTTGTACAAATAGAAGTGAGAAATTCTTTTATTTATTCTGTTTTATTGGTAGTATAAAACTAAAAAGTAAACTTTTCATGATCGAAAACCATGAACATGATAAATAAAAAATATGGAACATGTTTGAAAAAACAAAGAACATGTTCTAGAATGAACATGTAGCATTTTATGAAAATATAATGTTTATAGGAATCTTCGATGTTGTTTCTGATTACGAAAGTCATAAACTCGTTTGAAAAATTATGAACATGTTCGAAAAAATATAGCATTTTTCTTAATCATTTGTTTATAAAAAATTTCCAAGGTGTTTGTATTCAAGTGATCATCAAAGTAAGAGAAAATAAGATGATCGCTTAGGTATTCATGTTTATTATTTGATGACTTTAGCTATCAGAACTGCCAACATGTTAGTTGACACTTTGTGCATAATCTTGGTAATGGAAAGACAGCTAGCAAAAACTCTCATATAATGCGTTGACTGAATGATGAATCCCTATGCTATTTATTGTCTAAGTAATAAAACCTTTCCAGACGCCCTAGAAAATGTTGTACCGAAAAACCAATAAGGTTTATGTATCTTTTGGTTTGATAATTACTCAGATAAAATATGTTAGAGAGTGATCTTTCATGTGAATAATCATCGCCCAAGTGGTAGATATTCATTTGTAGATTTTTAAGATAATGATATAGATTGTATAGGTAAAAATATATTATGTATGAACATCATCAATAAAATTATGATATTACGTAATTCAGTAATATATGGTAATTGTTGTGTTATTTGGTAGTAAGTATCTTAAATTCTACTATACGAATGTCAAATATTATAAATAACAAGTCACAAAGTTATAAGAAATTACTGAAATTAATATACATATCTCAACTAGAAAATGGATGTGTATATTTTACAGTTATAAGGATAGTCTATGAATAAATGATTCTTGCTAGATGGCCGATGGCGTCGGTTACCGCCTTGCCTAGGCTTCACACAGATCATAGCCCGATGATTCTTGTAAGCGATTTAATTTATTTTGGTCTTGCTTCGTCCCAATTTTTTAACTCATGGTTGTTGGATGATGGTTGACGAGACAATGTGATAAATTATGGAATTTTGAGGTGGTAGACATAAGGCCATATCAAGTGTTGTTGTTAAAGCTAAAAAGGTTGAACGAGGATATTAAAATTTGGAGGTGTGATAGATGGTCAAATGAAAATGATGAGTATTCTGACATTTTAAAAATTATTGAGACCTTGGAGATCAAAGTTGAGTCATGTATCCTCTCTTCCCTAGAGAGATTAATTAGAAAAAACTAGAAAAACAGATTAATTGAGATTGACACAATGAAAAGACTAGATCTTAGACAGAAAGCCAGATTAAAATGGTGTATTGATGGAGATGAAAACATCAAATTTTTTCATGGAGTTTTAAATGGAAAAAGAAAGAATAAAAGAATAAACGGCTTGAATTTGAGGGTGTTTTGTCCACAAATCCGAATGAAATTAAAGTGGAAGTTTGGAAATTCTTTGCCTTATAATTTGATGAAGATTTTCCTATTAGGCCCAGGTTGATCAACTCAAAGAAATTCTAGATGCTTCTTTTTCTCTTGACGAGATAAAGGAGGCGGTGTGGTGTTACGGAAATGACAAAGCCTCGGGTCCTGACGGATTTACATTTAGGGTTATGAAGGAGTTTTGTGACATTATTAAAATTAATATTTTTAATTATATAAAGAACTTTGAGTCAAGGGGAGAATTTAGTAGGGGCTGTAATGCGTCTTTTATATCGTTTGTTGTGAAGATTCAATATCCTCTTTCTCTAAAAGATTATAGGCTTACATAGAAGGGAGAAGCATTTTAGATAGGCCTTTGGTGTTAAATGAGTTATATACTTGGGCTAAAAAGTTGAAAAAGAAAGCATTAATCTTCAAAGTTAACTTTGACAAAGCATTTGACTCGTTTAATTGGCATTATTTGCATTCGATTATAGAACAAGTGGAGTTTAGCAAAAAAGATGGAGAGGTTGGATAAAAGGTTGCCTTGTTTCCGGGAGAGCTTCCATATTGTTCAATGGATCCATCACCAAAGAGTTTGATATTAGAAAGGGGGTGAGGCAAGGTGACCTGCTTTCACCTTTTCTTTTTATAATCGCAATGGAAGGCCTTAGTGTTACTATCCATGAAGCTTGTGATCAACATATGTTTAATGATATTCCTCTTCCAAAAGATGGTCCCAACTTTTCTCAATTAATGTATGCGGATGATGTAACCTTTGTTGGTGAATAGTCTGATGTGAATTTTGTTAATCTTAATAGGCTCTTAAGATGTTTCTTCATTAATTCCGGTTTGAAGGTGAATCTTCATAAAAGCAAAGTGTTTCGGCATTGTTGTGGATGATATGTATATTAACCGTTTAGCAAGTTTTCTTTGTTGTGAATTAATAAAGTTCTCTATTTTTTATCTTGGGCTTCCAATCAGCGCCAACATGAAGCTTTCAAAGAACTGGATACCGGTTGTTGATAAGTTCAAAGCAAAGCTTTCAAAGTGGAAAACGACTAATCTCTCTTTTGGGGGTCAACTCACCCTTGTGAAGTCTATTTTGGGTAGCCTCATGTTGTATTATTTCTCTCTTTTTAAAGCTCCTAGAAAGGTTATTGACACTTTGGAAGGCATAAGGGTGCAGTCTTTATGGGGCGGAATAGATGACAAGATGAAGATAAATTGGGTGGCATGGAGCACTTTGGTGAAACTGAAAAATAAAGGTGGTCTTGGCATTAGGTATCTTCATTCTTTAAATGTGGCTTTGCTAGTTAAGTGGTCGTGGAGACTTAAATTAGAGATTAATTCACTTTGGTATAAAAGTATTAAGGCTTGGAACAATACATTGAGCATGGATGGTAAGCCTTTGGTCAAAGTTGGTCTTTCGGATGTCTGGCTTGCCATTGCTACTATAAATGTGGATTTGGAGCAGTGAGGTATTGATTTAAATGAGATCCTTATGTGGAGGCTTAGGGCAGGAAATAACACTTGTTTTTGGAAAGACAAATGGTGCCAAAATCTAGTGTTGAAAGACATTTACCCGACATTGTATAGGTTGGAGGTTAATAAAAGCTGTATAGTTTCTAATAGAGTGAACAACAGGGGCATCGATTGCTTCCATGGGATGTGGTCGAGTGGTCTTAGACGTGGCAAGGAAGCTAGTTTGCTTATAGATCTGAAGAAAAAATTAGCTACTATCACATTAACAGACTACCCGGACAAATAGGTCTGGAAAGGTAAAGACGTTGAAGTTTTTTCTTTCCAAAATATGAGAAGTTTTATGAGTAATGCGAATTTGATAAGTGATTAGGAAGACATGAATTTTCATTGGGATAAATGGGCTCCATTAAAAGTTAACTGCTTTGTTTGGCGTTTATTTTTAAATAAAATTCTGACTAGGCAAAATCTTGTAGTTAGAGGAGTTGTTTTTGTTGGATTAGGTGTCTAAGCCCATAACTATTATTGGTATAAACTTGAATTGATAGGATCAATATCCTTTTGGGTTGCCTTCAAACGTGACAATGGAATAGGATGACTGTTGGAGAGAGAATAATGATTTATTAATTTATTACTTGGTTGATAAATTAATTTGAAATAAAAATAAATGACTTAATTAATGTATTATGAAAATATATTAAGTAGTAATCATATAGTTTAATTGATATTTAATCAGAAATTAACTTGGAGCTAATTTTGGGAGTAAAGGAATTAATTGAAACTGTAGGGACTAAAGGTGACAATGTTTAATAGTTAAGCATTGAGCATTCTAGAACCTCCCTTAGAGGGGGGAACGAAATCTAGATGCTCCTAGGGTTTCCTTGGGCTCTAACGGTGCCTTAGAAGTCTTAGGGAGGAAGTTAATGGATTAGGGTTATTTGAGATACACATGCCTTATCCTAAACCTTCCTTATCACCTATATAAACCCTTATAGGGTTGGATTTCATCCCATGCACTCCAAGAGAAGCTTAGAGATGAATTTTCCACTTCCTTTCTCTCTCTCTCTCTCTCTCTCTCTCCATAGTAATCCTTAGTTGCTAGGTTTGTTTGTGAGCCATTAGAGGCGCGCCACTTGTAGGCTTGCTACCAAAGGTCTTTCAAGCAAGGTTTTTGAGATTGTTATTACAATATAACAATCAAGGTATGTATTTTAATCCCTATTATGTGAATTTGATTATAATACATAGAACCTAGGGTTTCTTCTTTTGTGTTCAAGTTTCATGTTCAATTAGAGAAAACATAGATCCAATTCAATTAGGGTTTCATGCACACATAAGGTTGTATGTTTTGTTCAAAACCCATTAGTTTTGTCCTCAATCTTATGCCCCTTCTATGTTAATTCATAGAAAGATATTGACCATTTGTTCTTTGGTTATCCTTATGTGAGTGAAGTTTGGAGATAGTTTGTTAATCGATCAAAGTGGTTATGTCCTCCACCTTTGGATAAAGTAAGTTTCATTATTGATGTGTGCTCCATAAATGTGGACAAAATGAAAAAGAAGTTGTTGTGGACTCTTATTTTCTTAGTTTTCTGGACCATTTGGAAAGCTAGGATTGAGTTGGTGTTCAAGAACAAGAGGTGCAATCCTATGAAGTTGGCAGATGACATACAAGCTGAGGCTTTTAATTGGACCAAATATAAGGTTGGGTTTAACTCTATTAATCTTTTTGATTTGTGTTATTCCCCTATTAACTCTGATTGTATGATGTAATGCTTCTAGCACCTCGCTAGTTTTCCTTATAATATATTGTTTTCATTCAAAAAAAAAATCTTTAAAAGCATAGGAATAAATAGTTACTTCTTTAATGATGGCAATTTATGTGTACGATTAGTCCGATACACTTTCACATGAGCAACCATTGAACCAAGAAGTAGACACAAATTCTTAAATATTTTGATATCTTGTTGTCTCATCTACCATCGCTAAAGATCATGGCAGTTAACCAGTTGATTCTTGGTATTTGTGTCACGTCCAACTGTTGGCCAAATCATAGATGAGAACCTACCCGTAGGGATCTTTTTAGTTTAAATTTGTCATTAAGACGGGGATTCAACATTTCACTATTTCGTTATTATATACCATATGCTACAAGTCAAAGACCTAAAACTCCCTTATGGTTCTCTTCTTGATAGGATGTCATGTCTTAGGTCCCGTTTGACAGTTGCTGACCGAGAAAGTGTTGATTGAGAAAGATCTGTCTGGGTAAGAAATCATGACTGAGTAAGAAACCATATTGTTTGATTGTCCATCTGACAGAATATGTTGACTGATGAAAAATAATTATTTTACCCTGCTGCTTTATACAGTAATGGACCGAATGTGCTGACTAATAAAAATGACTATTTTACTCTAGGAGGGTTGATTTATATATATATATTGTATGATTAAACTTTAATATATAATTCTAGAAATATTTATTTATATTGTATATTTAATTAAGTATTTGTATTATAGGAATGTTTATTTACATTGTATATTTAATTTTCAATATAAAATTAATAAAAAGGAACGTCCCTACGAACTAAAAGCCCAACCCATAGAAAATTACTTGTTGGATGTTCACATTACCACAAACCTAAATAGTCAGTCCCACCAAAATTAATTTTCACCATCACTCTTACATTCACCCATCCTCCATCTCCTTGTAATTAGTCATCATGCAACCACCCAACCTGCAATTACGACTTTCTAAATGGAAGACGAAGCAGCCGGAGAAGATGGAACACCTCCGTTACGGTGCACATCTCCTTCTCATGGTCATCATCTTCTGATTTCGCTCTATTATGGCTCGTTTGAGATTGCAGAACACCGACTCACAATTTTGGATTGTTGTTGTAAGTGAATAAAATCGACGCTAAAAGAGAGAATAAACGGGGAAGGATGCGCTGGAAATTGGAACGTAGAGCAAGGGCACTTTTGGAAACGTCTCTCCATTTCTCAGTAAGATGACTTCCCTCATCTTTTCCGCTCAGATCTTGCTTACCGAGTCAGAAATCCAAAATTTGTTCAACAAACAACTTTTGCTGACCGAGTCAGCCAAAAACGTCTGACTCGACCCGGTCAGACGTATATCAAACACAACCTCAGTTTGATTACATACGCGTTCGCAAGGCACTATTTCAGACAACTCTATCTTGAAGAAGGGTTTTTACCTGCCCGCTAGACCATTCTTTCAGACCGTGTGTTGTACGTCTTTGGCGTGCAACTCTGTCATTGTTGTTGTTGGTTATGTTAAAATTGATTAAGTTCATTTTAGAAAATTAGAAAATATGGTTGGATGCATATCTTTTGTTAGTTTTAATTTAGCTTTTTTGTTATTTCAAATAATAAAATATTTAACATACATGGACATTAGATGAAATGAAAATTTAATAAAACAATCAACATAAAATTCAACATTAAAATGAGTATTTCCAATGAAACCAATTTTTATTGCTTAAATGGTACCAATATTGTAAATGTCTCTGAAGACATTCATTGTGTATAAGTTTCTCATAATACATTAGCAATTGAATCTCTAACTTTAAGTATTTCATTTTGACCCGACATACTGAAATGAAAATCCTCTTAAACCACGTTCAATCCATTTTGGAGGTCTTAAAGATTTTCATCACTAGTGCATAAAGTGTACCATATATTTTACCTTTATGTAATTATGCAATGCACAACATGTATGTAAAATCAACATTTGACGTCTCAACAAATAGTTTGGTATACATTTCAAAATGTGAATTTTTTTAAGAACACTAGATGTTTGTTCTATGTTACTCCCAATTGATGAGTGTATAAAATGGAATAATTATTCCATTAAACAAAACAATATCAAACGCTAAACATTTTTTCAACACCAACAATTTTGCAATAGTGTGCTTTTGTGATTAATTTTTTATCTATCTGAATTTTCTTTTAAACATTCAATATACCAAAATCATAATAAAATGAAGACAACAAGAATCTAATATACAAAAACTAAAATAAAATGAAAGAGAACATGAATCTATAATTGTCTTTCCATATTAAAATTGGACAAGGTGTTATGGTCCAAGAGTGTGAAAACTCATTTTCTCCAAACACTTATTTACTAATTTTACCCCAAAAAGTAAAATTATTTACATCGACATAATTGGACCAACATATAGTTGAAACAATGCACTATAAAATTTATTGAACTCCATGGGTAAGGGTAAATATTGAATTTTGGTTCAAGTATTTACTCGTTATTGTAATATCGTTTTCGTAATTAAATTTACTTTTGTTTTGTTGTTTGACAAATAGAAAAGGTGTATGGGTAAACGAGCATTGTAGATTGGTAGGCAGTTTCTGCATTGCATTGTTTGTCTTTATTCCCATTACAACCACACCAACCCTGAACCAACAACAACACGCTCTCTATAACCATGCTAAGATCGAATCTATCTAATTTTGGATTAATTTCCGAAAAAATCGTAATTTTCTTTTACCCTTGTTTTTTGAAAAATGGTTTAAGGATTTAAGAGTTACTTCAAAAAAAAAAAAATAAATAAAAATAAAAAATAAAATAAAATAAAAAATTAACATAATCCTGACGTGTACATTGAACTAATCAAAGCATACAAACATATTTCCCATAATTTATAATATAGTTTATAATAAATATAGAGATAGATAGGGCTGTTCACTATATGGATTAAACTGAATTGTCCAATTGGACAATTTGGATTGATCTATTTGGTTCGGATATTCGATTTTTGGATTGATTTTTAGCAAAACCGAATTACTATTTTGGATTTCGGATTGGTTTTAGTTTATAAAATAAAAACCGAATAGTCCAAAAAAACCGAATTACAATTTATTATTTTGTTTTTCTAATATATATCTTTAATAATTTATAAATTTACTAAATTATTCTTTTAGTATATTAAAATTTTCATCTATTATAATACTTTAATATGTACTTCTTATAAAAAAAATTGTCTATAAAGTAGTACACTATAATATATTTTTCTTGATAGTTATTTATAAGTTTTAATTTACAACTAATTAAACAATATTTTTTACTTTATATTATAGAGTAAGTTAATACCAAGGTTGTAAAAATCGTTCGATGTTAGCTAGTCGGTGGACTGAGGTCAAGGGATTAATCAGCTAGGCGGAGATTAATTGGGGGATTAATCGGGAACCATTAATTGCTAATTTGTTAGATTTTAAAAAATTAAATATGATTAATATCATATAAAAGTTCATAAATATCACTAATATCATAACAAAATAGGTTAATATGATAAATGCAATACTAATCATACATCAAATAGTTTCTATTGAGATATAACTTCTTCAAAGTGTTAAAGTTTCATTTTTTAGTCATTTTGTATGCATGGATTAATCGCTAGGCGCTCTCTAATCGGTCAAGTAGCGCCAAGAGATTAATCGGAACCTAATCGGGATTTTTACAACCCTGGTTAATACTAAAGTTATATATTTGTTGAAATGTCTTGATTCTTGAAAACCGAATTGTAAAAACCGATCCAACCGAATTATAATTTGGTTGGATCGGATCGGATTTGATTTAAGTTTGGACAATTTGGATCTATGTTTTGAAAAACCAAAATTAATTTGGATTCACTTAATCGGATCGGATTAAACTGATCCATCCAAACGAACACCCCTAGAGATATAGACATGAGCAGGGGCGGACGCAAGATTTCACACTAGGTGTGACATGGAATTTTTTTTGCCTATAGTGGTACATTTTCTATTACTTAGTTGCATATTTTTTAAATAGTGACATAATAGTAGAAAAAAATTACATTGCGTATATGGAAGTCAGACGTTGTCGGTGCCATTGTTGGACACCAATAAGAATTGCCCTTGACATGAGGGGGATAGAAAGTGAGAGTGTGGCATGAGGCCCGGCTCTGGCGAAGACATCAAAACCATTAAGACATCAACAAAACAGTTGTTTCTTTCTTCTTCTGGAACTTCCCCCCAACATGGAATTGAGACACTTATAGAAGATCTTACAAATACATTGGTCGGTGATTGATGTTTACCTAGAAAGAAAGAAACGCATCAATAACAAACATTTTGGTTTTGCAAGATTCATCAAAGTGTAGGAGATCGAAAGGCTTGAAAGAAAGCTAAACGACATTTGGATCAGAAATTACAAACTTCGTGTAAACCTTGCAAGAATCCAACGCAAAAACTTAGCAACCTATCATCAATCCTACGACCACCCTCAACAAACACATCATGAACCAAAGACCAAGAAACGTAAAAAGTCTTTGCAACCCAAAATTGAACTCCTTAAAACGATAAAACTTATAGAAGTTACTAGAAGTTGTGCAAGGAACTACATGTAACGTCTGAATTTTCATGATAAAATTTTCATTTTTAAATAAGATAAAATGCCCCGAATTCATAAATCCTAATATCAACAAAATTCATTTGTTTGATAAGTCAAATTCCAAAATCAGAGTATAACACAATGAACGTGGAATCTCAAAACATGAAAGTTGATGATGAGTATGCACAGTCATGCCTTCGCTCTCCCACGATTTGATGAACTATCTGAAAACTTTTAATCAACAACTATAAGCACAAAGCTTAGTGAGTTCCCCAAAATATTACACACAACCGTATAAATATATTGCATACAAATAATGGCCATCGACACAATGTTGGTCCCCCCTACCTATAGCATAAAGTTGGTCCGCCCATTTAGCCTTCAGCATAAAGTTGGTCAGCCCATTTGACA
The DNA here is from genome assembly GCF_051521515.1 of Lactuca serriola. Taxonomy (NCBI): domain Eukaryota; kingdom Viridiplantae; phylum Streptophyta; class Magnoliopsida; order Asterales; family Asteraceae; genus Lactuca; species Lactuca serriola. Next base: position 127,035,649 of record NC_136410.1, on the reverse strand, counting down.
TTCAACTAGCCTTTAACATAAAGCTCCCCCCCCTTCTGGCCTTCAACATAAAGTTGGTCTGCTCTGAGTATACACATAGCTGGACCGCCCTCAACTCAAGACAACATTTCATAGATACTTGTCACGATCCCCAATCTTAAGCTCTATATTTTCACACGAATAAGAACAAAGCCCCAAATAATTTCAATCTTAACTTGGCTCCCATCATCTCAACTTCCTCTCAACATCCCATAAAATTACTAACCCCTAATCAACCTACACAAGAAACAAGCATGAATTTACCATCTATAGATACTAATGAGGATGTGTCGCAACCTATTGTCAGATTGGATTCCAAATAAACGAATATGAAGAGCATCTCAAAAATATCATTAACAAAATGAGAGTAATCACAATGAATCAATGGAAATCCTTACCATTAATAGTAGAAGGGTTGGGAGCGAGATAAAACGTGAATGGATAAAAGAACTAAGGATAAAAAAAATCAAGTACTTTTTCTAGGAATTCAAGAGATTAAAACTATAGATTTTATTAGCAAGTTGGATAAAGCAATCTATGTTTCATCTCCTTTCATGTGCGAACCTGTAAGTCTGATTGGACAATCAGTAGTATAACATCTCTATGGGATCCATCTCTCTTTAAAAGCTCTATAATCATAAAACAATGAAACTTTCTTGTAGTCAAGGTCATCTGGAGAATCAAATGTAACTAATGTCTTTATAAATGTTTATGCACCAAACGAACCTAATAGGAGAAAAATAATATGGTGTAATCTCGAGAATTTCATAGAATCAGATGACAATGCCCAATGGGTGGTATTTGGCAACTTCAACCAGTTTGGGTCTTATTGGCATACCCATTGGTGGTCGAAAATTCATCTACATGCGTTCAGATTGTCCGAACCTGTGACTGCGACATCCATAAAATTCATGAAAATTTTAACCTTTTAAAACAACACATAAATCATCATTGTTTGCAAATAGTTTTCAAAACAGTTTTAATATTAGAGTTTTCTTAAACTCGAAAAATCAAAACTCGAGAAGGTGCACGATCACGCCTTTTCCTTCCCATGATCCTCGAAGGTACCTGAAACATAATCCAAAACTGTAAGCCCAAAGCTTAGTGAGTTCCCCCAAAATACCAATACAAAAACAAATATCATATATATATATATATATATATATATATATATATATATATATAATATCATGCAATGGGTCCATAGCTAACATATTGTATTACCCCTAAGCCCACATCTTAATTGTAGCTTGCCCTTGGCCCACAACTTATGTCTGGCTTGTTCTCTGGCCTGATCAGTCCTTGGACTCAATACCAATAAGCCCTCATTACGAGTCTGGCATGCCCTTCCCGACCCTCAGCTCGTATCTGGAATGCTCATGAGCCCTCAATATGAGTGTGGCATGCCCTCCCCCGCCCTCAGCTCATATCTGGTTTGCTCCAGGGTTTTTGGCTACAACACGGAGCAGTACAACTTCAAACCAACCCACACAATATGTCGACATATAACAAATAACATCATAAACAGATAAACATATAGTATCACAGGTAGTTCTATAGATCTACCAAACTAGCATATCAAGACTAGCATGCATATATATTCCATACTCAGCATATCAACAATATCAGGTTATCAACCAACAGGTCGGCCTTGGTACCTTCGAACCGAAATTATAGTGAGGAAAACTCACCTCACAAGCTGAACAGAACTGATACGGGTCGTCTACGAATCTCAGCTCTCAACTCAAATGCCTACAACCACCAAGTGACTAATTCCATCAAAAATCCCAAATATACCCAAAATACCCTCAAAAGTCAAACTTTGTCAAACATGGTCAAACTAAAAGTGAACTGGTTAAAGTCCATAAACCCACTGAGTTAACCCAGTCGAGTCAACCCAACCGAGTTAACTCAACATGGGTTGACCCATGCGAGTATGCGGGGCCTACTCTGGAGGTACGCTCAGCATACATAAGGCTACGTAGAAGACCACCATCGGGTTGGATGACCAGGTACGCAGGGCGTACGCTGGGCTACATGGGGCGTACCCTCGCAGAACGAACTCTTTCATTGAGTGCTTAATGGCTTTAGCACTTGAGCTTACACTTCAGATCCAAGGTCCAGGGGCATACTAGGGTCATAAAGTTCCCAACTTTATGACTTTCCACGTCCAAAAAGTCCTTAATGCAAGGTCTTAATCCCTTAATACCTTCTACAAGAAGCATGGAGCTAAACTAGCTAAAGGGACCTCATTTTTATGGCTTAGGACCCTTCCTAGGGCCTGAAAGGACAACCGAAAACGTCAACAAAACATGCATAGAAATGGAACTTTTGGGACATGAAGAACAACATAAAGTCACCAAAAGGAGATCCTAGCAAACAAAACACCAAAGTGAACACTTTTTACCTTATGGAGCTTCCCAAGAAGGTGATCATCTAAGATCCACAAGCTTGCTTCAACTTCTAAGCTCCTTGATGCAACTCCTTCTTCCTTAAGCACACAAAGAACACACTTTTAGCTCAAAATACACTCTTATAAGGCTAGGGTTTGCCAAAAACGACTCAAGGGCTTGGAGGTTGGAAAGGTGGGGGTAAATGAGATATAAAGTTGCTTAAATACCCAACGTACATGTGTACACCCTGCGTACTTGGGTACAGCCTAGTACGCTTAGTGTACCTATATGTACGCTTAGCGTAGTCCTCCCACATCCAAATTACAAAGTTCCCACTAGGGCTTCCCATGGCCACTTCCTTCCAATCCATGGACCAAAATGACATAAATTTAAACTAAGGGATGAATTTGAAAATACCTGAAAACCGGAGTGTTACAACTCTCCCCTATTGAATTAGACTTCGTCCTCAAAGTCTACTACAGAGAACAAATCTGGGGTAATGCTGCCGCATCTTAACTTCTGGCTCCCAGGTCCACTTGGAGCCCCTCCGATGCTGGCATCGTACCTTTACCAAAGGTACTTCCTTGCTACGCAAAACCTTTACTTTCTTCTCCAGAATAGCTACTGGCCTATCAATATAGTTCAGACGCTCATCAAACTGAATATCATCCAAGGAAACCACCGCATCCTCGTCCAACATGCACTTTCATAGTTGTGAAACATGGAAAACGTTGTGAATCTGACTGAGCTCCTTAGGAAGATCCAATCTGTACCCCACTTTGCCAACCCTGTAATAATCCAAAATGGACCAATATATCAGGGACCCAATTTCCCCCTCTTCCTGAAGCAAATCACACATTTCCAAGGTGATACTTTCAGTAACACCATGTCGCCGACCTGAAACTCCAACTCGAATCAACGTCGGTTAGCATAGCTCTTCTGCCGACTCTATGCAATCTGCAATCTTTGCTTGATCTGCTGGATCATCTCCGTCGTCTGAAGGACCACCTCGGTCCATCCGATAACCCCGTGACCAACGTCGCCCAAGCAAACTGGGGTACGAAATATCCGCCCATACAAGAGCTTAAAATGCGGAGCATCAATGCTGGAGTGAAAACTATTGTTGTAGGAAAACTCCGCAAAAGGTAGGTAAGAGTCCCAACTCCCTCCAAAATCGATGACACAGGCCCACAACATATCCTCAAGGTTCTGTATCGTCCGCTCACATTAGCTGTCGATCTGCGGATGACAAGCTGTGCTAAAGTGCAATCTCGTGTCCAGTTCCTCATGGAACTTCTACCAAAAACGGGAGGTGAACCGAACATCACGGTCTGAAACAATGGAGATCGAGACTCTATGGCGAGCAACGATCTCACGAATATAAACATCGGCCAATTTCTCGGCTGACGAACTCTCCCGAATCGCAAGGAAGTGGGCACTCTTGGTCAGTCGATCCATGATGACCCAAATAGCATCGAAACCCTTTGCCCTCTTCGGCAAATTAGTGATGAAATCCATCGAAATCTGCTCCCATTTCCACATGAGAACCTCCAGAGGCTGCAACTTGCCATGTAGCCTCTGATGCTCAACCTTAACCATCCTGCAGGTCATGCACCTCTCCACGTACCAGGCGATCTCCCTCTTCATACATGGCCACCAATAGCTCAATCTTAAATCCTGGTACATCTTGGTGTACTCCGGATGGATAGAATGAGACTTATGAGCCTCCTCCAACATAATCTGTCTGACCGCACCAGACATCGGAACCCATACCCGACCACAATGGGTCAATAATCCATGACTATCCGGAAAAAATCTAGCGATCTCACCCCTGATCCTCTCTATCTTCCAATTATCTTACCAAACACCCTCGGCCCGTGCCTCCCTAATCAATTCCAAAAGTAGAGAATCCATTGATATCCACATACATGATACCCCATCTAAAGACCCATCCGACTTGCGGCTCAAAGCATCTGCCACCATATTCGCTTTACTCGAATGGTAAAGGATCTCGCAGTCATAATCCTTGATTATGTCCAGCCACCTATGTTGCCTTATCTTCAGGTTCAGCTAATCCATAATATGTCTCAAACTCTTGTGGTCCATGTAGATAGTATATCGGACCCCATAACGATAATGCCTCCAAATATTGAGGGAAAAACCACTGACCTCAACTTCAGATCATGCGTGGGATACCTAGTCTCGTACGGCTTCAACTTCCATGAAACATATGCTATCACCTGTCCTCTCTGCATGAGGACCAAATCCCACATTGAAGTTGGTGCTTTATAGACATGCATGCCCAATGCATGTCTTGAAGCCATAATGAGTCAAAAAGAGGGGTTTTCCATGGAAATCTCATCCATGGTTCAATCCCACAAGAATCCAGATCCAACCCAACTATTATGTCAAATATCCAGAGATCCATAAAGTTGCAAACTTTATGATATCATAACACTCTAACCCACATGAACATGATGATTTAGGGACAAAACATAAGATCTAGCAACCTAACATGATAAAAACCGAGTCTTGGACACTTACAAAGATCCTGAATATTGTCAACACAAAGGATGAGGACTAGCTTGCTAAATCTTGGCTCACTCCTTCTTCTTTCTTCCTTACAAGGCATCAAGAACACCAACAATGGCTGAAAATGAGAGAGAGAGAGAGAGAGAGAAAGAAAGAAAGAAAGAAAGAAAAAGAGAAAGAGAAAGAGAGAGAGAAAGAGAAAGAGAAAGAGAAAGAGAGAGAGAAAGAGAAAGAGAGAGACGGATTTAGAGTTTCTCATATCTCAAGGAGACTGGGGGTGAGAAAACCCTAGCCTCTTCATTCATTTAAACAAGAAGTAAAACCCATAAAATATGGTTTGTCACTTGTCAGCTACCACGCCATGGCCTATACCGCCACTCTATGGCGACTTATATGATACACGCGACTAGATCATGACTCACCACGTCGTGGTGCCTCCTCACTACATCGTGAAAAACCATAATATGCCAAAAATTTCAAAATATAAAGTACCTTGGGATTTAGGCGTTACACATCCTTCATCATTATGTTTCATAAATCAACTGACCCAATCTCTTTTAGCGAATATTGTCCTATCAGCTTACTCGGATGTGTATACAAAATCACAACCAAATTCTTAACTGAAATCTTAAAGTTGGTTACCTCCTATGTGATTAATCACACTCACACAACATTCATGTGACATACTCATTTTCACGGCCAGAAAAGACCGATTTTGTTTATGCTTTGTTTTATAAAATCAGAGTAATCTTTTAAAGATAACGGTTGCGGAATTTGTTCCCAAAACAAGACATGATAATAACTTATCAAAACATTTCTCAAAGGGAATGTATTTTTCATTTAATAATAAAACCTCGGGATGTCATGTTCCGATACAGACATATAAGCATAAACAGAACTTACATTTAATTACACAATTGATTTATATCTCCTTTAAATCTCTCTGTGAAATATGTCTTCGTATTGATACCTGTGATACAAAGAAAACTGAGTGGGTCAGGCTTGGGAGCCTGGTGAGCATATAGGGTTTTCATCCCACAATGTTATATCATATATTTATAAATATAGAACATTTAAACTTGCACAATTTCACCATATAAAGGCAAATCTTAACCCACCCCATCGATCCTCACAATGACACGATCTAAATTCTCGTATCTAAAATTTTCCTCTTTACCTGATCCCTGCTCATGGATCTAAAACTATCCTCTTCACCCGATCCATACTCACGGATCTAAAACTAACCTTTTCACCTGATCCATACTCACTGATCTAAAACTACCTGATCCATACTCACGGATCTCAAACTAACCTCCTGATCTGATCCATACTCCCGGATCAATAATTGTACCCAATCCATACTCCCGGAATAAGGACAATTAACTATACCTTAATCCTGATCTGATCCATACTCCCAGATCTATAACTGTGCCCAATCCATACTCCCGGACTAGGGACAATTAACTTAATCTTAATCCATATCTGATCCATACTCCCGGATCTATAACTGTGCCCAATCCATACTCCCGGACTAGGGACAATTAACTTAGTCTTAATCCATACTCCCGGACTAATAGCAAGTTTATCTCTTTTCCTGATCCATACTCACGGATCTAAAACTAACCTCTTGATCTGATCCCTACTCACGGATCTAAAAACTAACCTCTTGATCTGATCCCTACTCACGGATCTAAAAACTAACCTCTTGATCTGATCCATACTCACGGATCTCATCTACCCATGTCCTACCCAACATATTTGTAGATATAAAATACATATATAGTTTAACTCATTAAAAATCTATATAGATGATCCATTCCACCAATACCTCAAATAAACAACAATATATAAACACATAGCACGTATTTCGTAGCAAATACTTCATACTTATGCGTTAGAAGAAAGTAACCACACACTCGCACATATAAACAACAATATACTTAATACACTCAAACCATACTTGCATTATTATCGTGTTTACGAAAGGTTGTATACACTCACTTGATCAGAAGATGATCAGACAGCACTACGACTTGCAGAAGTAGTATTCTTCGGTAGATCTGGAAGATCTCCACAAAATCGAACTTCTCGCGGGCAGAGCTTCGGCTCGGGAACCGCACTTCTCGGGATCTTCGGGATCTCGGGACTTGCTTCGGGGCTCGAGAACAATACCGGGGCTTCAGGGTATTTCTGGCACGCAAACCGATGCAAAACGGGAGAAAGAAGAGAGAAAATGAACAAAACTCTCGGCTGCCCTCGCAAGCCTTTTATAGAGGCTGAGCCTCGCACGTACGCGGGGCGTACTGGTCCGAGAAACGTCACTGCTTACGTATCCGAGGCCACTTGTTGCGATGTCGACACCTTCAGAGTACGCAGGGCGTACACGAGTACGCGGCGCGTACCTCGGATCAGATCAGTGACTACTCTTCGGATAAAGCTTCCGATTAAAAGATTAAAAATAAATAAAATTTATTTAATAAATTTCGGAAATTCATATCTTCTTCATACGAACTCCGTTTTCGACGTTCTTTATATCCACGCGAAGGTGAGACTACGCTCTACAACTTTCGTTTAGACTCCGTCGGCTAACTTCGACTTTATTTTTATTATTTATTTTTAATAGGCCGCGACAGAAAACTTCGTTATAAATTCATAACTTCTTTGTTTGACGTCCGTTCTTGCCTAACTTTTCGTCGTTTCGCTAACAACAAGATCTTCGATTCTCGTTTAGATCGTTAAGGCTAAATATCGCTCCAACGTAAATTCACTTTTTACGTCGCGCTGTGTCGTGCCGGTTCTGTCGCGAAACTTCGACAGGTCATAACTTCTTCGTTATAACTCGGATTTTGGCGTTCTTTATATGCACGGAAACCTTGTGACATATACTAAAACTTGATTAAGATTAATCCTTCTAGATAATCTTCCATCAAAAAGTCATTTTTGACGCCTATCGTCTCTAAATTGACTAGCCCTGATGTACGGGCGTTACAATTCATCAAAGATCGAAACATTTTGGAGGACCACTAATCATCAATGAAGTCAGCTTCTGGCTTCAAAAAACAAAGCTAAAGCATTCATGTTCAAGTTTGATTTGAGAATGCATGTGATTGACTCAGTTGGGGACATTTTTATGATCGTATTTTGATGTGTTGTATTTGACTTTTTATAGCAATATATATTTCAGTATGATAATTAGTTTTGTGTTGATGCGATCGTGATTGTATTTTCTTACCTAGAATCATAGTTATTTGTTTGTTATGGTTGAGAGTTGTAGTTTGTCTAGGTTTCCTGGCCTTATAGGTTAGTGCTCAATCGCTTCCTTATGTCGTATATAAGGCGAGTTCGTTGAAGGTAGGGAGTATCTTTTGAAAGAAGTCTTACATCAAATTGTAATTGCATTCATTTTACTCTCTAATGAAAAACCAAATCTTATTTATGCTTGAGTATTCTTATTGATTATGTCTTTCAAACATGATTTCATTCTTATTAAATATATCGATCAAAAAAATTCTAGACTCAATCATGTCACAAATGAATTTTGGGAAAAATGGCAACAAATGTATCATGGAGTGTCTCTCCTTAGCTCGAGTGTTGGTAATAATAGACGATGTGGAATCTAAGGAGTTTCTATTTATGAGAGCATGTGGAAGAGAGACCCTCTATCCCCCTTGTCCATTATTGTTCATCTTGGCAGGTTAAGGACTTAAAATTTTTATCGGAGAAACTAAAGAGAAGCATGTATTACAGGTCATCCCACTGTCCAATAATGATAATGTCAATGCAAAACACCAAAAACCTTATTAGAATTTTATGTTGCTTCGAATTAACCTCTAGCTTCAAAAACCAACATGTACAAATGCAAGATTTTTCAGTTGGGTTAGAGTGGCTTTTGAGAAGCATGAACTGCTCAATTGGTAATTTCCCCCTCATATACTTGAGGATACCCGTAGGTGCGAGAATGTCTAGAACGGTATATTGGAATTAGCTTATAGAGAAATTCCAGACAAAATTATCCAAATGGAAAGCTTCTACTTTATCATTTGAGAGTCGATTGACAATGTGCAAAGTTGTCCTAAGAAGTATAGGTTCATTTCTATTTTCATTATATAAAGCCCCAGTTAAGATATTCAAATCCCTTGAAAAACTGAGATGTCGGTGCTTTTGGGGGTGGTTCCGTCGATAAAAAAAGATGTAACGGATCGTATGAGACAAAGTTTTGTCCAAAAAGTCGAAAACGGACTTGACATTGGTATCTTAAAAGGCACATAATCTTGCACTCATAGGTAAGTGGTGGAGGCAATATATAACACCCGTGTTTCTAGGCTAGGCATTAATATCGATGTAATAGTCTAGGTTAACCTTTGTAACTCATTTTGAAAATAATAAGAATGTATTATTTGAGTATTATGTGTTTTATGCATAATTGTGTGGCTTAATTGAATTAAGAATAAAAATAAAAGTAACAAAAAATGTTAGATAAACCCAATATCTATGAATAAAGTTGTAGTGGTAGTGACGAGGTTTCCGAATATATAAAGAATGCCGAAATCTGAGTTATAACAAAGAAGTTATGACCTCTCGAAGTTTCGCGACAGAACCGACACAACACTGCGCGACGTAAATAGTCAATTTACGATAGATCGATATTTAGCCTTAATGATTTAAACGAAAGTCTTAGAGTTCGTTAAACCGAGAGCGTACATAAAAAGAACGTCTAAATCTGACATCGTATGAGGAAGTTATGATTTTTCGAAGTTTCGTCTTAGCGATATGCAGCCCAAAGTTCGAATATGAGATTGAGTGATTTCTAGCTGAAACAATCTAAACGAGAATTGAAGATCTCTTCGATAGTATTCCACTGGTGAAAAGACAGACGAAAATGGACGTCAAATGAAGAAGTTATGAATTTCTAACGGAGTTTTCCTGTCCCGGCGAACTTAAAATAATATAATAAAAATAAATTGAAAATTAGCCGACGGAATCTAAATGAGAGATTTAGAGCATCATCTCACCTACGCGTGCGTATAAAGAACGTCGAAAACGGAGCTCGTATGCGAAAGATATGAATTTCTGAAGTTTGAGGCACACTTACCAAAGGGGGAACGCCCCGCGTTCGGAGCCCAGAGCATGTCCCGTCGCATGTCAAGTCCGAAGTTCGTAATCCATGACACACGGCGGAACACGCTGCGTTTGAGGGCCAGACCCCAATTATAAATAGAAGTCGAGTCCAGCCGAATTTGTTTCTCAATTTCTTTCCTCTCACTCCTTATTCCCTCGTTTTACATGCAAGTTATACCCCCGAAGCCCTGGTATCATCCCGAGACCCGAAGCAAGTCCCGAAGCCCCGAAGATCCCGAGAAATAGAGTTGTTGAGCCGAAACTCTGCCCGCGAGAAGCCTGGTTTTTTTAGAAGATATCCTGGTTTCATTGAAGATTATTATTTTAAGAGCCGTAGTGCTGTCTGGGCATCGTCTTATCAAGTGAGTGTGTAGTTGTTTTCTCCTAACACATAGATATGAATTATTTCTCTATAAAAGACGTGCTATGTGTGTATATATTATATGTTATTTGGAATGAGTATTGAATGAATATATTATAAAAGTTTTAAGTTGTGTATGAATGTGTGTGTGTGTGTGTGTATATATATATATATATATATATGTATGTATCTAAAAAAAATATTGGGTAAAGCATGGGTAGATAGTTATTGTGTGATGAAATAAAATGATGAGAGGCCTCGATGTTTTTGTTGATCTAGTCATCTAGCGGAGTATGGATGACGACCACAGACTTTTTCTAGACAGTCCAGTGGAACGCTGGCAGGTTCATAACATGTAGGTGTTGTGAACGATGTGTTCACCGGTGTACTCTATCCCCCTCATGGTTACCTTTAGGACATCTATTGTCGAGGAAACCCCTTTGCAGTAATGTCCGTCCTGATGAAAATCCTAGATTAGGTCCCTTGAGATAGTTCTTGTTTTAGGGACTTAAAGTGAAGCTAACTGGGAATGGGTAATCGGGTTATTGTTGGTTGGTGAAAATTAAATATAATTATTTATTTTGGGTTGAAAACCCTGTATGCTCACCAGGCTACCAAGCCTGACCCACTCAGTTTTATTTGTATTACAGGTAGTGGCGCGAGAGCATAAGTTGGACAACTTGTTAAGATATTTTTTTTATAGGCCAATAGTTGTATATAACTGTTGTAAGGCTTATAAAGTGCCGTTTATGCTTTTGGTATGTATCGAAACATGACATCCCGAGTTTTGTTATATATGAAAATATATATCTTTAAGAAATGATTTGATAAACTTTATTTTATCATATTGTGTTTTGGGAACAAATTCCGCAACTCTTTTAATCAAACGATTACTCTGAAATTATTTTAAAAGCATAAATTAAATCGGTCTTTTCTGGACGTGATTTTGGGGATGTCACAGTTGGTATCAGAGGATTAGTTTAAGCGAACTAGGAATTTGTGGGATTTCTAGACTTAAACTTAGAATGCTAAGTGAAGATTGTGAGATAAGTGTCTGTTATATTTTAGACACGAGCACTAGTTATTTTTAGGAAAGATGCCTAAAATGCTTTTATGTGCTAAATGTTATATGTTTGCCATATATGATATTATCTGTTCGGATCTATGGTTTGTTGTCAACCGAATCTGGAAACCTGATGTGTTTAGGATTCTAAATGTTTGATGATGGTAATAGAACTATCATGTAAACGTTTTGGAGTGATTAGGACGATTTAATTATCTATCATGGATGAGGATCTAATTTCACCTTATTCGGTGTATACATCAAAATGGTAAGAACCAGAAGTGGCATTGGAAACGCAGATGAAAACAAGAATCAACCACTTGTTATTGAGCGAGTACCTGTTGTAGCAGCAACATCTGAGCCAATGACAATGGATAGGGTACAAGCGATGATCCAAATGATGTTGGATCGCCAAATGGAAGAAACTAGACATCTGGTTTAGCAGAATCGCGAAGAACCTTCAATGCCAATTGAACAGCCCGAATTAAATGAAGGGCATTCGGAAGGAGGAAACTTCAGTGGGACTCTTGGTCAAGCCAACCCACCGATTGTTAGGCAAATCAACTAGGATGGAGAAAATGATGGGCGTGGGTGTAAGTACAAGGATTTCATGGCATCCAAGCCACCATGTCTATCCGGAAGCCCGACATCGGTACAAGTTATAAACTAGATCTCCGAAATGGAGACAATGTTCGAGAGTTGCGAATGCAGCAACAGATAGAAGACCGCTCTTGCGATCCCTGTTAAAATCTGGAGTGTTGAGTTGGTGGAAGCTGTTAGCTGATTCGATGCCTAAGGGGGAAGCGAGCAAGATGTCTTGGGAAGACTTTGTGGTGCAACTCAAATTGCAATACTGCTCCGAGCAGGACCTTCTGGAAATCAATAATGAGTTTCAGAATTTAAAGAAGGGAAAAATGAGTGTTACTGAATACGCTGCTAGTTTCACAAAACAGATGAAGCTTATTCCATATTTAGTTCCAACTAAACTCTCTAAGGTCAACAAGTTTGCCCTCGGACTACTAGCGGACTATGGTCCAATGGTTAAGCTAGCAACCACATTGAAAGCTGCCATTTGGACTGCTAGAAATGTTGAGACCCAGATCAGGGAGAAGGGTCGGGAGAGGTCAGAGGTTGGTGAGAAGAGGAAGTTCGACGGACCCTCGGGGTCCAATAAAAAGGGTAAATTCTAGAAGTATGGTTTGAGAGGAGGTGGAGGAGGCGAATCGAAATGGTGCGACAAATCCAAGAAGAAGCATCATGGGAAATGTGACAGGGAAACCACATGCTTCAAATGTGGAAAGCCAGGGCAATATGCCAACGAATGCACCCTTACCAAGAAAGTCTACTATGGAAGTGGTGAGGAGGGGCACATTTCGAGGGATTGTCCGAAAAAGAAGGAGGCAATAAAACCCAATATTCCGCCAAAGCCGAAGGCGAGAGCCTTTCAGATGACACTTGAGGCTGCTAAAGATGAACCTGATGTCGCTTTAGGTACCTTTCTCGTAAACAAATTGCCTGCCCAAATTTTATTTTATTCTGGAGCTAACTACTCCTTTATTTTGTTTGAATTTGGTACAAAACTAGCTTTGCCTGTCGATAGACTAGATAATGTTTTATTAGTCGAAGTTACTAGTGGCAAGTTTATACCTGTTAGCCATCGCATGAAAAACATTTTCATTAATTTGAATTGGAATAAGTTCCACAAGGAATTATTGCCTATTAAACTAAATGGTTTCGACATCGTGCTTGGAATGGATTGGCTTAGCGCCAATGATGCCGAGAAAAGAAGAAGATAGTAAAAGTAAACCCGACAGGGAAAGAGTCATTTATGGTGTATGGGGACAAACGCAGAGTAAATTCTAGAATCATTTCGCTAATGAAATCCAGAAAGTATTTGGCCAAAGGATGTACATAATATTTGGCATTTGTGATAGATGCAAAGAAGGAGAAAAAGGAGATGCATAGCATTCCTGTCATGTGTGATTATCCATAAGTATTTCCCGAAGATCTTCCCGGATTACCACCTGATCAACAAGTAGAATTATGTATCGACTTGTTACCAGGGAAGACACCAGTAGCAAAGGCACCTTACCGATTAGCACCGACAGAGATGAAGGAATTGATGATGCAACTTTAGGAGTTATTTGACAAAGGTTTCATAAGACCTAGTTCATCACCCTGGGGAGCTCCGGTGTTATTCGTAAAGAAGAAAGATGGAAGTATGAGAATGTGCATTGATTACATAGAGTTGAATAAGGCAAAGATAAAGAATAGATATCCATTGCTGAGGATTGATGACCTGTTCGATCAGCTGCAAGGCTTAAGTTATTTTTCAAAGATCGACCTAAGATCAGGATATCATCAGCCGAAGGTGAGAGAGCAGGATATCGAGAAGACTGCATTCAGAACACGATATGGACACTATGAGTTTTTGGTTATGTCGTTTGGACTAACCAATGCTCCAGCAGCATTCATGGATTTAATGAACAGGGTTTGTAAACCGTTCCTTGATAAATCTGTGATAGTGTGCATAGATGACATTCTGATTTAATCGAACATCCAAGAGGAGCATAGCAGACACTTACGAGAAGTATTGGAAGTCTTGAGGAAGGAGAAGTTGTATGCCAAATTCTCCAAATGTGATTTTTGGATTCGAGAAGTCCAATTCTTGGGTCACATGGTCAACCAAGAAAGGATAATTGTTGATTTAAAGAAGATTGAAGCTGTAATGAAGTGGGAACAACTGAAAAGTCCCACGGAGATCCAAAGTTTTCTGGGATTAGCTTAATATTACCGAAGGTTTATCCAAGGCTTTTCTTCGATCGCTACTCCACTAACAGCTTTGACCCACAAATGGGCTACTTATGCTTGGAGTGATAAGCACAAAGAAGTATTCGAGTTGCTAAAGAAGAAGTTATCTGAAGCACCAATTCTTTCTCTACCTAATGGAGTTGAAGACTTTGTTGTCTATAGTGATGCGTCTGGTATTGGGTTGGGTTGTGTTTTGACCCAAAGAGAAAAGGTAATAGCATATGCGTCTCGACAGCTGAAAGAGCATGAGAAGAACTACCCTACTCATGATCTGGAGTTGGCAGCGGTAGTTTTCGCTCTAAAGATATGGAGGCATTACCTCTATGGCACGAAGTGCAAACTTTTCACTGATCATAAGAATCTCCAATAACTCTTTAATCAGAAAGAACTGAATATGAGGCAATGACGCTGGCTAGAGTTACTTAAGGACTATGACTGTGAGATACTTTACCACCCCGGTAAAGAAAATGTTGTCGCTGATGCTCTCAGTCGGAAAGTCAATCTTGAAAGAAAAAGGCCAAGAGCGTTGAGAATAGAAGTTGTCTCAACAATTGTGGAGATTATAAAGAAAGCTCAAGAAGAAGCTTCTGAGAAGAATGACCGAAATGGGGAACGTTTAGGCAAAACGTTAGTGTTCGGTATAAACAGTCACAGACTGAAGGTATTCCAAGATCGAATTTGGGTGCCTAAGTCAGGAGGAGTAAGAGATCTTCTGATGGAAGAAGCTCACAAAACCATGTACTCGATTCATCCTGGCAGCACTAAAATGTATAGGGACCTAAAACCCTACTACCGACGGCCAACGATGAAGCTCGATATTGCAAAGTATGTGGCCGAGTGTGTGACCTGTGCAAGAGTTAAGGCACAACATCAGAAACCACATGGGAGTTTAGAACCTTTGCCTATACCTATGGGTAAATGGGAAGACATTGCTATGGATTTTGTCACTAAACTGCCCATAACTAAAAACGGTTACGAAATGATTTGGGTGGTCGTTGATCGCTTCACTAAGAGTGCGCACTTCATAGCAGCCAATGAGAAATGGTCTATGGATAAGCTTGCGAATTCTTACGTGAAGGAAATTGTGAGGCTTCACAGTGTTCCATTAACGATTGTGTCAGATTGTGACAGCCGTTTCACCTCGCGGTTTTGGAGAAGTCTACAAGAGGAATTAGGTACCAAGTTGTGTTTGAGTACAACTTACCAACCACAGACTAATGGTCAGAGTGAACGAACGATACAAACGCTTGAAGATATGTTGAGAGCATGTACCCTGGAATTCCAAGGTAACTAGGATGAACATTTACCTTTGGTAGAATTTTCCTACAATAATAATTTCCACTTGAGCATAAAGATGACACCTTATCAAGCTTTGTACGGACAGAAGTGTCGTACGCCGTCTTGTTGGCTTGAGGCTGGCGAAAAGTAGTTTATGGGACTCGAGATAGTCCATCAAACTGCTGAAAAGTTGAAAATAATTAGGGAGCGAATGTTAGTAGCTCAGGATCGTCAAAAGAGCTATGCTGACAACAAGCAAAGACCGATGACTTTTGTAGTTGGAGATTCGGTTTTGCTTAAAGTCTCAGCGTGGAAGGGACTTATAAGATTTGGTAAAAGGGGAAAGTTAAGTCCAAGGTTGATTGGACCGTTTAAAGTTCTTCAGCGGATTAGGAACCAAGCTTAGAAGCTCGAATTACCCGAAGAACTGAATGGAATTCATAACACTTTCCATGTGTGTTATTTGAGGAAGTTCATGGGAGAAGTTCCCGATATAATTCTAATTTATGAATTAGGAATTGAGGAGAACAAAAGGTTGATTGAAGAACCAAAGGCAATCGTTGACCGTAGGAATAAGAAGTTACGATGCAAGATGGTTGAACTAGTGCTTGTCCGTTGGAAACATACGAATGGGCCAAATCTCACATGGAAGACGGAGAGTGACATGATAATTCACTATCCGCATTTGTTTGTTGATGTGTGATTCCGGGGACGGAATCATCCTAAGGTGGAGAGAATTGTAACGCCCGTGTTTCTAGTCTAGGCATTAATATCGATGTAATAGTCTAGGTTAACCTTTGTAACTCATTTTGAAAATAATAAGAATGTATTATTTGAGTATTATGTGTTTTATGCTTAATTGTGCGACTTAATTGAATTAAAAATAAAAATAATCATAATAATAAAATGTTAGATAAACTCGATATCTATGAATAAAGTTATAGTGGTAGTGACTAGGTTTCCGAATATATAAAGAATGTCGAAATCCGAGTTATAACGAAGAAGTTATGACATGTCGAAGTTTCACGACAGAATCGGCATGACACTGCGACGTAAATAGTGAATTTACGATAGAGCGATATTTAGCCTTAGTGATTTAAATGAAAGTCTTAGAGTTCATTAAATCGAGAGCGTACATAAAAAATAACGTCTAAATCTGACTTCGTATGAGGAAGTTATGATTTTTCGAAGTTTCGCCTTAGCGGTATGCAGCCTAAAGTTCGAATATGAGATCGAGTGATTTCTAGCTGAAGCAATCTAAACGATAATTGAAGATCTCGTCGATAGTAGTCCAACGGTAAAAAGACAGACGAAAACGGTCATCGGATGAAGAAGTTATGAATTTCTAACAGAGTTTTCCTGTCCCGACCTACTAAAAATAATATAATAAAAATAATGTGAAAATTAGCCGACGGAATCTAAACGAGAGTTGTAGAGCATAATCTTACCTACGCGTGGATATAAAGAACGTCGAAAACGGAGCTCGTATGCGAAAGATATGAATTTATGTAGTTCGAGGCACGCTTACCAAAGTGGGAACGTCCCGCGTTCAAATAGGGAACGCCCCACGTTCGGAGCGTGGAGCCTGTCCCGTCGTATGTCAAGTATGAAGTTTGTAAGCCATGACGCATGGAAGAACGCGCTGCGTTCGAGGGCCAGACACCTCCTATAAATAGAAGTCGAGTCCGTCCGAATTGGTTGCTCAATTTCTTTCCTCTCACTCCTTATTCCCTCGTTTTACGTGCAACTTATACCCCCGAAGCCCCGGTATCATCCCGAGACCCGAAGCAAGTCCCGAAGCCCCGAAGATCCCGAGAAATAGAGTTGTTGAGCCGAAACTCTGCCCGCGAGAAGCCTGGTTTTTTTAGAAGATATCCTGGTTTCATAGAAGATTATTATTTTAAGAGCCGTAGTGCTGTCTGGGCATCGTCTTATCAAGTGAGTGTGTAGTTGCTTTCTCCTAACACATAGATATGAATTATTTCTCTATAAAAGACGTGCTATGTGTGTATATATTATATGTTATTTGGAATGAGTATTGAATGAATATATTATAAAAGTTTTAAGTTGTGTATGAATGTGTGTGTGTGTGTGTATATATATATATATATATATATATATATTATCTACAAAAATGTTGGGTAAAGCATGGGTAGATGGTTGTTGTGTCATGAAATAAAATGATGATAGGCCTCGATGTTGTTGATCTAGTCATCTAGTGGAGTATGGATGACGACCACAAACTTTTTCTAGACAATCCCGTGGAACGTTGCCCGGTTCATAACCTGTAGGTGTTGTGAACGATGTGTTCACCGGTGTACTCTATCCCCCTCATGGCTGCCTTTAGGACATCTATTATCGAGGAAACCCCTTTGCAGTAATGTTCGTCCCAATGAAAATCCTAGATTAGGTCCCTTGAGATAGTTGTTTTTTTTAGGGACGTGAAGTGAGGATAACGAGAATGGATAATCGGGTTATTGTTGGTTGGTGGAAATTAAATATAATTATTTATTGTGGGTTGAAAACCCTATATGCTCACTAGACTCTCAAGCCTGACCCACTCAGTTTTATTTGTATTACAGGTAGTGGCGCGAGAGCATAAGTCGGACAACTTGTGAAGATATTTGGTTTATAGGCCAGTAGTTGTATATAACTGTTGTAAGGCTTATAATGTGTCGTTTATGCTTTTGGTCTGTATTGGAACATGACATCCCGAGTTTTGTTATATATGAAAATACATTTATTTAAGAAATGCTTTGATAAACTTTATTTTATCATATCGTGTTTTGGGAACTAATTCCGCAACTCTTTTAATCAAATGATTACTCTGAAATTATTTTAAAAGCATAAATTAAATCGGTCATTTCTGGCCGTGATTTTGGGGATTTCACACAATATAATTGAAGAAAGCAAGAACTTTGGAATGATGTTATTAAGGTGATATATAGGATGGATGGGGGACTCAACGCTTCTTCGAGAACAAATACAAAAAGGGTATTGTAAGGGAAGTATAGTCAATTTGGCATTTACCCATGCTAAAGACAACATATACCTTCGTAGCTTATTCTCTCACTTTTAGGCTGGCCAAGATTACACCTTGAATTTGAGACTTGAGCCCCCGGGAGTATACACAGTGGCCTCACTAAGGCAATACATTAATGATAAAACTTTACCAAAAATAGGAAATGTGTGTAGGATTGGAAAAATCTAGTTCCTAAAAAAGTGAACATCCTGGCTTGTCGAATCTGTCACATGATTTTATCAACAAGATTGAACCTAACTAAGTTTGAAATTGGAAACCCTACCATGTCCTTTATGCAACATAGTTGTCGAATCAGAATCTCATATTCTAATAGAATGCCCAATTTTTCAAGAACTTCGGGAAGAAATTAAGAAGCCATCGTACTTGTTCTCTCTTTTCCTTTGGATCTTTGTCCGACATGCTTCAATGTAAGAAGTTAGTGGTGGAACATATAGAGATGGGCCAAATTCAAGAAGTAGTTATGCCAGTATTTATCTGGGTAGTGAGGAAATTTAGAAATGAAAGGTTGCAATCAAACCAAAACAAATCAAATAGTTACCTTGCCAATAATATTCAAGCTTTGAGTCACTTATGGATTAATCCCATAAATAAGTCCGAAAAAATTAGGTGGATGGAGTGGTGTTGTAACTCGGTAATCGAAAGCAATAAGTGATGCAGTCTAATGGTGTAGAAGTGGTGTTTTAGGTTTACCATAGGCAAACCTTAGTGTTCTTGGTGTCAAGCCTAGTTATAGTCGGTGTGTGTATCTTTGTTATGGTAAGCATTTTAAGGGGGCGTGGTTGTAATTAGGCTCTTCTTCATGGTGTTCTCTTTCACAAAGGCAAAGGGGGTATAATAATCTTTGGCGTGCGTTTTTTCCTAAACATATGCTTTAGATTTGTTTGGTTATTCTTATATCCACAGGTATCACTCATGTATGGTTCAAGTAACTACGACCCTAAGTGATAATTCATTCAAAAGGATGTTAAGTCAATAATAGAATGTAGATGCTCTGCATATGGTCTGCAAGGATGTGCAATACATTTTCATTTTGATGGTGAAGGAATTAATAAAATATCATGTTGAAGATGTGGTGTTGTCTCTTACTTGTATCTCAGAGAATTCTATACCTTTTGTATTTCAATATACATTTCAACCACATTTTGGTGAGGTCCGATACAACTAAGCCTAATGCCAAAAATGGGTGATTATAGGAAAAATATATCCACACTCACAAGAATATTAGGGTACATTACTTTATCTCGAATCTTTTAAACTCGGGTGAATCTTAAAAAGTTGCATGTTGTAGTGTAGTTTTTGGTGCAATTTGGTTTAACCTCCTTCGATCATGGCTACATGTTGATTGGCCTTCGATCCCCCAATGTAATTTTTTTTGTTTTATTTTATGATTGCTAGAATGTTCTCTTTTTTTGTTCTTTTGTTGGATGGCTTCTTAAACATTTTCATGTGTATTCTATGTTGTTGGCACTGTACTTTGTCCCATCTCACACTCGCTTGTTTCGTTTATTTAATATAATAATGTCATTTCAATAAAAATCAATGTGACAAAATTATAAAGAGAACATGGCTTACATCTTATTAAATATCTTGAAGTTTAATTTGACTCCATACCCTTATTATTTTGCACATGCAACTACTCAACAATAGTAAGGTATAAGAGTTCAATGAGTAATGGATTTGTATATTGAACTAAAAGTACTTGTAATGGTGAATATAAGTGTATGGGAAACTAATGGTATTTAACTTATGTCTTTATATATATATATATATATATATATATATATATATATATATATATATATATATATATACATGATCATGTGAGGACTCTTTTTTTGGTGAGGACACCTTAAAAAATTGAAAAAAAAAATATAAATCATAATATCGAGCATAGTACTATATGATCCATGATTAAATTTTAATGATCCAAAATTTTTTCCATTTTTTTTCTCTTCAAAACCAAGTTTGAACTGATCACGAACTAAATGACAATCAATATCGAGATACTTAGTTCTTTCATGGAAGATTGGATTTTCAGTGATATGTATAGTTGATTTGTTGTCACACCATAGAGATACAGGAATCTTCGGTTTTACTTTCAAATCTCTTAGGATGTAGCTTATCCATAAAAGTTCACAAACAGTTGCAACTAAACTTCTATTCTCTGCTTCACAAGATGATCTTGAAATTGTCTTCTGTTTCTTTGTCTTCCAAGATACAAGTGAAGAACCAAGAAATATGCAATACCCCGATAGTGATCTAGTATCAGTGCATGATGCCCAATCTGAATCACTATAAGCAGTAATGGTTAAAGGTGATGAATCCTTTGGAAACAATAAACCTTTAGAAGGACACCCTTTAAGGTATTTTAACACATATAAAGCTGCTTTCCAATGGATATCAGTTGGTGAATGAAGAAATTGACTTAGTTGTTGTATAGCATAACTGATATCTGGTCTTGTGAAGGTTAGATATAACAATCTTCCAATTAATCTTCTGTATTTTTCTGGTTCTTGTAATACTTTTCCTTTATCTGAACACAATTGCAAATTTTTCATAACAGGTGTTTTTGTAGGTTTGACTCCAGTCATACCAGTATCATTCAATATATCCATTATATATTTACTTTGGTTGACATAAAGTCCTTCTTCTGTTCTTAACAATTCTACTCCAAGGAAGTAGTTCGCTTCTCCCAAATCCTTTATTGTGAAAGCTGCATGCAATTGATCTTTAACTTCTTGTATTTTACTTGCATTTGGTCTAGTTATTAAAACATTATCCACATATACAACTAACGCAAGAAAATCAATGCCTTCTCCTTTTGTGAATAAACAATGATCGTGAGATGATTGTTTAAACCCAAAATTGATCAATTTGTTACAGAATTCTATATGCCATTGTCTACTTCCTTGCTTTATCCCATATATAGATTTATTCAGCTTACATACTTCTCCTTTCTTAGCCTTTGACTAACCCTGTGGGGGAGTTAAATAAACTTATTCATCCAGAAATTCATGCAAAAATGCATTGTTTATATCAAGTTGGTGTAAAAACCAACCATTGGATGTAGATAATGACAGTAATACGCTTACTGTTACTACCTTTGCCACAGGAGAAAAACTATCCAAATAATCAATTCCATAAGTTTGATTGTATCCTTTTGCAACCAATCTAGCTTTAAACCTTTCCACGGTTCCATCCGGTTTCAATTTTACTTTATATACCCATTTTGAACCAATGGATTTTCTACCAGGTGGTAAGGGCATAATTGTCCATGTATTATTTTCTTCCAAAGCATCAAGCTCTTTATTCATTGCCTCTACCCATTCATGTTATGTTGATGCTTCTTGATAACTTTTAGGTTCAGTAACTTTTGAAACTGATCATAAAAAGCTTTTGTGAGTTATGGTTAAAATTGTTGACTCAACATATGGGTAAGTAGGTGGTGTATGAGGAGAAGTCGTATGTGGATTTTTGTAGATGAATTGAAGAAATGCTACAATTCATAATATATTTGAAATTCTTTTAGATGTTCGTAAAGGAACAATAGGTTGATCATTTCAACATATTCATCATATTCATATTGAACTTCATTAGCTGAGTTTATACAAAGAAGAATATAACGGAAATAACTAACTCTAACTATTTACATATAGTGATATAGCTACCTCTAACTTTATATATTTACAAAAGTATCCCTCTACTAACTTTGACTTTATAATTTCACAATAATCATACCTCTTTCTAGGTAGTTGGTATCTAGATGCGTGTTTATTATTGTATTATGTAATAAATACAATATGTTGATTATTTGGGATCAATATTTTATGAGTATTAAAGTAAGTTATTGCTACGTAGAAAAATAAATTGGTTTAGCTGACTTTATAACTAAGTAATGTTGTACAAAATTAAATTGTCGGTATAGTTGTTTCTAGTTGTGAGTTGTAATGATTAGTCTCATACTTCCTCCATAAGTGATTAATGTTATATTAGCATGTTATGTGATATAACTGAAGTATATGACCAGTCAGGGGCGGAGCTAGGATTTTGAGATAACGGGGCTTATATCTTAATAAAAATTTAAAATATTTTTTATATCAAAATATCATAATAGAGTTTGTAAAATTCACAAAGATATTAAGAAGAAAAAAATTGTCTAGATATATATAGGAACATATCGATTTTTATTAGTATCACTAATCGGATAGAATTGTCTGTAATACAAAAGAATCGATGGGATGCTTGTTTTTTTATTCATTATTTACCCTATAATTATAATAAACCAAATTATTAATAATAATTAAATTATTATTTACAAGTTACAAAAATTAATATATGTAATAAGAATTAAAATTTATTTAAAGTATTGAAATCTTGTAGATGTATCTGTGAATCTAAGAACAGTTTCTTAAAACATAACGTTGGACAATCTTGGTTAATCGTCGATTATAAAATATATTTGCAAACAAATGATAGTGACTAATTAAAATAAATAAGCATATAATGAATAAATAGGCATATAATCAATGACCAATTAAAATATAAGAAATAAGGGTGGAGGCAATGATCTTTAAGTCAGACGAATACAATTTTCACCGTCAATTTTATTTATATATGATAATCATTTATTTTTTAAAAAATTGGGAGGGGCTCATTATTAATAAGTAATAGATATGGGCTCATTTTAAACATAATATATTAGAACTTTCAAAGAGATCAAGGGGGGCAAAGCATCCGGCAGCCCCCCTATTCTCTCCGCCACTGTGACCAGTTGCTTTTGTATGAGCACCGACGAAGTTTGGCTAATAGTTATAGTTGAATATAATTGTTATTATTGTACACAAATGGCCATTTATGTACAATTTAACTATTGTACTATACAATTACAAGCTGAAAGTTGAGTTCGTCTATAGTTAGATATTTATATATGGATATACAAAATTTTATTGTTTATAGATATAGCATAATGCAACTATCGTATTGTACAAGTTTAAAGTTGAGTTCGTATATAGCAGGATATATAGTTATATAGCTGAATATAACTATTATTACCGTATATAGATGGTTATAGCATAATATAACTATCATACTATATAAGCTGAAATGTGACTTCATATATAGTCAGATAGTTGTAGCTGACAGGGCCGTCTCTACATTATGATAAACTAAGCAACGACTTAGGGCCCTCAATTCTAAAGGGCCTCAAATTTCAAAGTTTATTCTATTATATATATATATATATATATATATATATATATATATATATATACACACACACATGTATTTTTGGGGATATAAATACAAGTTGAAGCTTGGCTTGATTGTAAAAACACTAGTTTATAAAACTAAAGGTCTCAAGTTCAAAACCCTTTGCTTACTTAAAAGAACCCAATTTTTGGTTTGCTTAGAGCCTTTAAATTAGTTGAGCCGTGAATATATGTATTATTATTATTATTATACACAAGTTACTTCAATTATTCAATTTGGTACAGCATGATCTTTACCATCAAACTTTACAAACCTTAACGTTACTTGAATTCAAGAAAATAAGAGAATCTAATACATACATTCAACACTTGATGCTACAGGATTGAGGACGAACCAAAACACATATTGAGTTAATAAAGACCACACTCAACAAATTGTAGTATTCAAGAAGGAGAGAGATACCCCATTGAAGACAATGAATGGTATTCAACTATTCTCGTTCAACTGGCTTAAGCAAAAAAAGTTAAAATCTATTGGTTAAACCAAAATGATTGGTAGTACTCCTCCACTTCTATTTGTATTTTGTAATTATTGTGTATTTAGCATCTTACATAGTGTTTTGTGCTTAATGGAACTTTAATTTGCTGTTAAGAAAGAACGTTATACTTATTTCCGTGATATTTATAGACTTGGTTTATATATTTGGTATGTTATTTGAATATATTTAAAGATATAAATATTTGGTTGTTTATATGTTTTCCTATTTTTTAAGTATCAATTAGGTGACTTGGAATTATACTATGAATTGCTTCTAAAAAAAAAGTAAGAAAGAATAAAAATTCAGTTAGGCATAGGTAGCATGTAGGAATAGGATAGGCTGGGGGTAACTAGAAGCAATTAATTGACATATTTATGAGGTCCAATTATATGTATAAAGCCAATATTACTTTAATTATGCATCCTTTAATTCATTTATTAATTATTCTGTTTCCATAATAAATGAATCAGACTGTCTAAACCAGAATTGTCATCCACCCACATAGTTTTGAGTTTCTTTAATTATGTTGGCTTCTTATATTTAGACATTGTGAATTACATTAGTTAATTCAAACTTTATAACTCTTAAACACTCTTTAGAATAATTAATAATGTATGTATATTAAGTGTTGTATTATAATGTAGAGAATATAGAGTTTTTAATCAAGGGCTGTTGATTTTGAAGGCTGCATACAAAAAGTAAAAATGGTCCATAAATATAATTATTTTTATATAAACAAAAAATATTGATAATTTAGTAAAGGTTATAAAATTAATTAAAATAAAAATTGTCCAATGATACGTCACTATTCCAGACTAATTTGTTATCAATCCATCTCTAATACTAATGTACGTATATAATTTTGGGTCATCTAAACGATATGAGTCATGTGTAGTCGCTCACCCGATATATGCATAGAGTCGATCATATCTTTAATCGATCAGACTTCTGATTCGTTCAAATATTGTCAAAGATTGTTTCAAACAGTACACAGTGAATACTGACTAATTCATAAATAATCTTTGAGTTGTTTCATTCAAATGTTATCAAACAACATCCAACTAAAATATTTATGTTCTAAAGATCTTGTAAATCTTTTAGGAACGAAAGAAATTACTTATGTAGATTAAAGTGAAATACATGGGATGACTTTATAGCCAAGTAGACATTCCCATGTGGCACGTGAAACACCAAACGGGGAAAACGTCGTCGTGCGTAGTGAGTACTCCATGCATGTTTACACAGTCCCGCAACCATATACAAGTGGGAAAGGAGGAAAGTTAGGGGGTCGACTGTGAAGTTTTATTAAAGTATAGGGACTTTTGTTGAAATATATTCAAAGCCTTCTTTGCTTCAACTTCAAGTAAAAAATAACGTGTTGAACCAAAATCTCAATGTAAGTTGAATGGAGGTAACGAAAATTATTGGGAACACACACAAAAAGATTCTTCGTTGAAACATGTGTATCAATTTTCTTAAAAACTGTATTTAAATGTGCAAGAATTGAATAAAAAATCTAATCAACAATGAAAATTTAGAAATCTCTTTTACGGAGAAAAAATTATTTACCACATCACATTTCATTTTTTTGCCTATTACCACAACCTTTACTTTGTTTCTTCTTTCTCACCTTTTCCTCAATTTCCTTTACCATATGAAAAAGTTTTTCTTTCCACTCCTCTTTTTCCAAATTTCTTGAATAAAAATAACTACAATATAAATTTACTAAAATTTTAAAAATCACATAAAAATGGTTTTTCCTCTTTCCAACTTTAGTATATTTATAATTACATTTTAGATTTGATATTTATTTAACCTTATTAATTAACATATAATCATTACTAGAAATATACTATAATTAATCACTTTTAAATACTTACACAATATTTTTTAGGTTGTTTAACTTAAACTAAAATTTATATTTAAGTTGATCATGTAATGTTATATTCAAATTAATAATTTAAATATTTTATACAAATTATTCCAAAACTGTATATTTAAAATGATAACGATTTATATCCAACAATATATTAAAACTAATAAATTAAGTATAATATGTTAAAAGTTAAAAAAACATAATTTTATAAGTAGAAGTAAAGATATAATTTTAATATTGAAATTTAGTTAATAATTGATTACATTTTAGATTTGATATTTATTTAACCTTATTAACCAACTTATAATTATTATTAGAAAGAAATTGAAAAGTCATGGGAGTTTCAAATAAATGTGGTGAAAAGAAAAATGCTTCTTTTATATCATAGTATGATATGATATGATATGATATGATGTTCCAAAATTGTATCTTTAAAATGATAACGGTTTACATCCAACAATATATTAAAACTAATAAATTAAGTATAATATGTTAAAAGTTAAAAAACATAACTTTATAAGTAGAAGTAAAGATATTATTTTAATTTTGAAATTTAGTTAATAATTGATTACACTTTAGATTTGATTTTTATTTAACCTTATTAACCAACTTATAATTATTATTAGAAAGAAAATTGAAAAGTCATGGGAGTTTCAAATGAATGTGGTGAAAGGAAAAATGTTTCCTTTATATTATAGTATGATATATATATATATATATATATATATATATATATATATATGTGTGTGTGTGTGTGTGTGTGTGTGTGCGGGAAATATGAATATACCCTGCAAAATATATAAGTTTAGACACCCAAACCCACCATACCACGTCGTTTGTGTGTCATATATGCATTCTGATCGTCCAAAGTTCTTAAAATGTAACTCTTAACTTGATTTACTTCCAATTTTTAGAAATTTCACCATTATCTTTCTCTTACATAATTTCCACTCGCATCTATAATATATATAGCTTGGTAGGTGTTCAACAAAAAGATGTGTTGTAAGATGAAGATAATGGTGAAATTTCTAAAAAAAACTTGGAAGTAATAAGGTTAAGAGTTAAATTTTAAGAACTTTGAATAATTACAATGCGTATATGATACAAAAAACACGACATAGTATGTTGGGTTTGGATGCTTAAGCTTATATACCTTGTAAAGTATATTCATTTTTGCCACACACACACACACACACACACACACACACACATATATATATATATATATATATATATATATATACTAGGTGTGAGACTCATGTATTACATGAGTTTATTTTAAAAAAAAATTAAATATGAAATTTTAACAATTTGAGAAGTTTGAATTTATAAGAAAAATAAGAAAAATTTTAAATTATTAAAATTAATGAGGCTTTAATACATTAAATACATTACATATATAAACCCTTTCTAATAAATATCTTACATATATATATTACCTTACATATTAAATGTGGAATTATAATTTAATAAAATGAAAAATACAATAAAATGACAAGTGGAAATAAAAAATTCAAAAATTCTAGAAAATGTCATGTGTTCAAATGAAGGAGAAGATGACATTTCGCAAAAAGATTTTTAATTTATTAAGGAGGATATATATATATATATATACACACACACACACACATACACATACACACATACAAGTTCAAATGAGAACATGTATCAATTTGAGAACAATGTGAACAATTTGTTGGTGATTTTAGTGTCACCACGTCATTTTATGTAATTGGAACTAACATGTGAGCTAAGAGGCTTCATAATTTGTACTCTAATATGTGTACAGGTTTGTGCAGAGTGCACATATGTATAAATCGAATTGTAAGCCGGTACGACAGAAACGCAAGGTTTGGAGACAACGTCCCAAAAAGGTCTTCAAAAATTTGAATTAGTTATATTATGGAAAAACCGAATTCTAATGGGTTATTATGGTAAAATTGATAAATCTTATCAATTTCAGTAACCACTGATTATGCCATTAAATTCGTGATTCTCCAAACTAATTTAGAAGACTGGTAATTATGGTAAAATTGACAAATCTCATCAATTTTGGTAACCATTGATTTCTTAATTAATTTCGGATTTGTTTCCTCATTAATTTGGATTCCCTTTATTTGTTTCCTCCTTAATTTGGATACTCTTGATTTGTTTCCAAAGAAATAGATGACGGCCAACCCTAATATATTTTATTATATATAAACGACTATTCTCTTTGAGAAAGGGACACGAAAATTATTAGCTCTCGTTTTCTTCAACCAAACACAGAATCCTTTTAGTGATTTGGCTTACGATTTCGGTTCCTAGAATTGCAAATGTCCTCTTGGATTATCTGTAACGATGTAAATTTTCAAACCAAATTTTTCATTTTTAAAACACATAAAAACTCATAATATATTTCTCAAAAACATAATTGTTCACGTGTCAACACAACTCCACATAAAAATTATCACTATCCCAGAATCCACATGATCTCGAAATCGATGTGTACAATCAAGCCGACGCCTTCCCGCAATCTTGAGAAGTACCTGAAACACATATCACACAACACGGTAAGCAAAAAGCTTAGTGAGTTCCCAAAAATACCACATACACAAATATTAAGCCTCTCATGGTTATAACTTGGCATGGACCCTCCGGTCTCATGTGTCTCGGTGAAGACCCTCCAGTCTCACGACTCAGTGTGGACCATTCGATCATGTGTCTCAGTGAGGACCCTCCGGTCTCACAACTCGGGTTGGGCCCTCCATTCCTATATCTCAGTAGAGACCCTCCAGTCTCATAATTGGTGTGGACCCTCCGGTCCGATCTCAGTAAAACAAAGAATAACATCGCATATATCACAAAGACAGGAATACATAATATCACATAACTCAATATAAGCACATAGCACCCTTCGGTCGATAACTCAAATAAGACTCTCCGGTCACTTGGTATTACCACTCAGGTAAGTATAGTGAGAAAACTCACCTCGTAAGTAAGCAAGGAAAACCGGATACCCCTCGAACAACCTAATCTCCGCCTACACACAATAAGCATCTCCAATTAACACTTAAAGATCACAACTTTATATAAACTCTTTCTAATCCCTCTCTAACTCTTGGGATGGGTGAAAGACCATTTTACCCCTCCATGGTCCCCATAATCCCTACCTTGACCAAACCCTAAAGTCAACAGTCGAGTCAACTGTCCATATTAACCTGACTGGCCGAGTGCACCTATATGAATCGTCGAGTCCACATTGTTCGTCAGAACATGTCACACCCCCGAACCAGGCGGCGGAAACGTTCGGGGGCTGTCGTGACTCAATTGAATACCATAACATTGAATATATATGAAACGTAACAACATTCGTCACCATGCATTAATATAGTACAACCAGTAGAGTTTACATGTAATACATTGTTTAAACATTACATTCCCAAAAATAAATTGTTCAGTTCGTTAATAAATAAACTGCAAGCCATCACTGAGTATGATTTCCTCGAATTCACTGGTTCCCTGAGAATACAAGTATTTTGAAAAACGTCAACATGTGAAATGTTGGTGAGTTCATAAGCGGTATTTAAAAAAAAACAATGTTTCGTATCGTTTGAAATCCACCAGAAAATCCGATATTTTCTGAAAAGTAAAGCTTTTGAAAACGTTTGTGAAGATCCATAGGTATGCTTGTTTGTTTCTATACTTGTAAAAATTGTTCATTTGAGTTGTATGCATTTCGAATTTGTATGTATTGAAAACCCTAGGAAAACCTGATGTTTTCCTAATTCCTTGAATTCCATGAAGTCACATTGAAACCATTTCATAGCGCGTAGTGTCAGTCCCAGGCGACGTTGGATTATTTTTGAGCATGATTATTTGCTACAAACACGCATTACACAAACGACCAGTTTATAGCTATACTAACGATCCCGTAGGCGTCGTCCGTATTAATCACGTTATCCAATCGCCCTGACTATGTGTAGTCCCACATCCGAAGAGAAAGAGGACACGAAGACCTCGATGACTCCATTAACCGGTTAAGGATAAAAATGTACGAGGGGTCCCAGACCCGCCTCGCATGAAATGTAGACTTTACTAGCAATACCAAAGGACCCTTGGGGACCAGTAGTATACAAGCCATTGAAAGTCCTTTTACGTTGTGTCAGGTCGGTAAAACCCAACACTTCGTAAGATAGAGGTCTTCGGGCCTTAAGATCAGGTCATTGGGCTAGCTAGGCCCAACAAACAAGATTTTACACTTTTGGGGCCCAAAGATGGTGCGTAGACGTCTGTGCACACTCGCATGTATATTGAATTCCCAAACGTTACTTGTATGAATCGTAGTGTCGTAGTGTCGTCGTGTTAGTAGTTTCGGATTTTTATTGGTTCGAGACCGAACCAATTCGTTTCACAACTACTTTTGGTATTGTAGTGTATTGTATTCCGTCGATAGTCGCGGTGCCATCATTTGGTCAAATTGCGTGTATTGAATTAGCCTTGAAAGTTTTCTGTTTTCAGCCCCTCATTGTTTGTAAAATTTACTTTTTCAACCCTTTAATTAAATACTTTCCGGTTTGGTCCTTAAATCAATTTTCTTGACATTTTAACACCAAAAATTATTGAAATTAATATTTTTCAGCATATTTTTCATAGAAACAGTTTTAGTCCCTGAAATTGCAGTTTTCTCGGTAATAGCCCTTCTTTTTCGCAACTTTAACGATTTTGGCCCAAATTGTAAAATTTTTGCAACTTTGGTCCTTTTTAAATTTAGAAAGCATTTTAAACCCTTGAAAAGGACTTGGGACACTTATAGTCCACTGTTTCACAGAAAAACACAGTTTTGGCCCTCCAAAACAGAAAATCTCGCATAATGGGCCTTATTGGGCCGAAAATGTCATTTTTAGCCCATTAAGCTTGAAATTTATGTTTTTAATCCTCTAAATGAGTATATTTCCAGAAATTTTTTTATTGAAACTGTTTTGACACACCTCATCCATCAGAATTCGTGATATGTCAATTTGGGCCCTTACTTTTGTATTTTTCACATTTTAGGTCCAAAAATTGTGTTTTTAGCCCAAAGAAATTGTTACTAAGCCATTTAGCTATTTTTCTAGAAACACTTTGTATGTAGAAATATATTTGATGCTAAAATCATTTAACATAAGGTATATCTCGGTTTTGAGGGGTTTTATGGCTAGATCCAACATTATAACACACAAAAGCACACATATAAGCATGGAAATCATACAAAGCATACAAAACACATATAGATCTACACTTTCACTTGTATTCCCCCCCCCCCCCCCAAAAAAAAAAAAACTCATAAAAACAGAAAATAGGGGGTATGAAGCTCACCTTGGGTGTGGTTTCGGTTTTGAAGAGAAGATGGAAGAAAAATGAGGTGATTTTCGGCCCTAGCTCCCCTTGATGAAGATCTCGAGTTTATAGAGTTTTCTAGGAGTATGATCACCAAATAAACTTGTTTAGAATAAGTGATCTTATATGAGAGGGGAGTTTTGTAACTTAGACATGGAAAACTTACCAAAGGATGATGATTATCTTGTGAAATCTTCTTGAAACACAAGCAAATTTCGAGATCCTTGGGTGAGGAAGAAGAGAGAAGTCTTGAGTGATTTAGAGAGATTTTTGTGAGGTGTGTGTGTGTGTGTTACCCACGGCCGAAACAAGAAGAGAGAGGGAGAGAGAGAGTTGCATGGAGAAATGAGATTAGCATAGATATTTGAGGAGTATTAGCTTGGATAACCACCATGTAATAATGAGGTGGCATGCATTAAGCCAACTTCTCCATTTCCCCTTGGGCTTGGGCCTTGGGCCGAGAATGTGAAAGGAAAAAGGAAAAATTTGGGCCTTTGCCCCTAAGCCTAATATTAGAGTTAATTTGGGTATGTTTTAAGTCTAAAGGAATGTGGTAGGATTTTTATATTTTTATTGGACTAGTTTAGGTTATTCATGTATCAAGGCTTTTAATTCATTTCATTCTAGGCCCAACATGGCCCAAAATGTTGAAATAAATTAGTGTGGGTCCAATTAGAGCCCAATTAGGGTTCTAAGCCCATGATAGTCTAATTGGAAGCTTATTGGTCCATTTGGATCCAATAAGGAAGTCCTAGTCCAAAATGGACTTAAACAAGGACTTCTAGGGTCTCCAATTGTTTGATGACTATTTGAAGTACTTGTATGATGTATTTGATTGAAGTTTTTGAAGTCATAATCATAGGTGTTACACATGTTCTTAAGTTTTTGATTCACATTAGCTTGAGTGTATAGATTACATGACACAAAATTTCCAGTTGTGACATCATCCCCCTGTTAGAGGGAATTTCGTCCCGAAATTCTGTTTGAAAGCTAGATTTGAGAATGCTAGAATAGGTGAGGGTACTTTTGCTTCATTTGATCTTCGCGTTCCCACGTGAATTCTGGCCCACGCTTTGCGTTCCACCGTACCTTCACGATCGGGATGCGACTCTGCTTGGTACGCTTCACCTCCCTGTCCATGATTTCGATTGGTTCTTCGACGAACAGGAGATTCTCATTGATTTCGATTTCGTCAAGAGGAATGACAAGGGTTTCGTCTGATAGGCACTTCTTCAGATTAGAGACATGAAACACGGGGTGTACACCGTTTAGCTCCGCGGGTAGTTGTAGTCTGTATGCTACTGGACCTATTCGGGCGACGATTTCGAAAGGTCCAATGTATCATGGGTTCAACTTTCCCCATTTTCCGAAACGTATAACCCCTTTCCAGGGTGAGAATTTCAACAGTACTCGATCACCGACCTGGAATTCTAAGGGCTTTCGCCGTTTATCGGCGTAGCTCTTTTGTCGGTCACGCGATGCTTGTAATCGAGCTCTGATCTGGACGATCTTTTCTGTGGTTTCGCGAATGATCTCCGGTCCTGTTAGTGCCCTGTCCGACGTATGCGTTCTTGCTAGCTGGGTGTCACCTACTTCAGCCCAACATAACGGTGATCTACATTTACGCCCGTACAGTGCTTCGAAAGGAGCCACCTTGATGCTCGAATGGTAACTATTGTTATATGAGAACTCGATCAACGGTAGGTGGGTATCCCAAGACTTCCCAAAGTCTATCACACATGCACGAAGCATGTCTTCAAGCGTTTGAATGGTTCGTTCACTTTGACCGTCCGTTTGTGGGTGATATGCGGTGCTCATATCGAGATGAGTTCCCATTGCCTTGTGGAGTGATTGCCAAAAGCGCGATGTGAACCTACTGTCCCTATCCGAGATAATAGATTTCGGCACTCCATGGAGTCTTACGATTTCTCGTAGGTACAAACGTGTCAGTCTCTCCATCTTGTAGGATTCTTTGATTGGCAGGAAATGGGCAGATTTCGTCAGTCGGTCGATTATTACCCATATGGTGTCCAGTCCGTCCGACGTCTTGGGCAGCTTGGTCACGAAATCCATAGAAATCCCCTCCCATTTCCACTCAGGGATTGCCGGTTGCTGTAACAATCCGGAAGGTTTCTGGTACTCCACCTTTACTTTGGCGCACGTAAGGCACTTACTAACATAGGTCGCGATTTCCGCCTTCATGTTAGGCCACCAATAGTGTTGTTTAATGTCCAAATACATCTTGTCCGAACCGGGATGAATGGAGTATCGTGTCTTGTGGGCTTCCTTCATAACGGTCTCCCTAAATCCTCCGATTTTTGGGACCCAAATACGGTTCATGAAGTAGTATACCCCATTCTCCCTTGCTTCAAGGTTCTTTTCCATCCCGCACAATGCCTCACTAATTCTATTTTCCGTTTTCATAGCCTCCGACTGGACTGATGCAATTTGAGTGGCCAGATGAGATTGAATGGTTATCGAGTGTGTTTTCGTACGGCGATTAGAGTACTCCTTCCGACTTAATGCATCAGCTTCCACGTTGGCCTTGCCTGGATGGTACTTGATCTCGCATTCGTAGTCGTTTAGCAATTCGACCCATCTTCGTTGTCTCATGTTCAGCTCCTTCTGATTCAAGATGTGCTGGAGGCTCTTGTGATCCGTGAAGATGGTGCACTTTGTACCGTACAGGTAGTGCCTCCAAATTTTCAGAGCGAAGACCACGGCTCCCAGTTCTAGGTCATGGGTCGTGTAATTTACTTCGTGCGTCTTTAGTTGGCGGGACGCATATGCTATCACTCTTCCACGTTGCATGAGAACGCAACCTAAGCCCTGATTCGACGCGTCACAGTAGACTACAAAATCTTCCGTTCCTTCAGGTAGAGATAGTACAGGAGCGCTACAGAGAGCTTGCTTCAAGGTTCGAAACGCAATCTCTTGTCGGTCTGTCCACTTGAATGGCACGCCCTTTTGCGTAAGCAAGGTAAGCGGCTTGGCGATCTTAGAGAAGTTTTGGATGAATCTCCTATAGTAGCCTGCTAGGCCTAAGAACTGACGAATTTCTGTGGGCGTAGTCGAAGTTGCCCATCCTTCCACAGCTTTGACCTTAGAGGGATCCACATGAATTCCGTCTTGGCTAACTACGTGGCCTAGGAAATTCACACTCCGGAGCCAGAACTCGCACTTGGAGAGTTTGGCGTAAAGCTTTTCCGTTCGCAGAGTTTCTAGGACTTGTCGGAGATGTTGGCCATGCTCCTCTTTGCTTCGAGAATAGACGAGGATGTCATCGATAAACACAATGACGAAATTGTCAAGGAACGGTCGACATATTCGATTCATTAGGTCCATAAATGCGGCAGGTGCATTTGTTAGACCGAAGGGCATTACGATGAATTCATAATGTCCGTAGCGGGTTCGGAAAGCGGTTTTTGGAATATCCTCTTCTCGGACTTTGAGTTGATGGTATCCGGACCGTAGATCTATTTTAGAAAAATAACTAGCTCCTTGGAGCTGGTCGAATAGATCATCGATTCGTGGGAGTGGGTAGCGGTTTTTAACGGTGAGTTTATTTAACTCTCTGTAATCGATGCACATTCTGAAAGATCCGTCCTTCTTTTTGACAAAGAGCACCGGAGATCCCCATGGCGAGTAGCTAGGTCGGATAAATCCCTTGTCCAGAAGCTCACTGAGTTGGCTGGACAATTCCTGCATTTCAGCAGGAGCCAACCGATATGGTGATTTAGCGAGAGGAGTTGCTCCTGGAACGAGGTCGATTCGGAACTCAACCTGTCTCTCTGGGGGTACTCCTGGAAGATCTTCAGGAAACACGTCCGGAAATTCACACGCTACCGGAATATCTTGGATGTTAGTTTCTTCTTTGGTCTGGTCCACTATGTGAGCCAAGAACGCCAAATTGTTTTTTTGCAGATGTTTTTGTGCTTTGATGCACGAGATGAGGCGAAGATTCGTACTGGGTTTGTCTCCGTAAATTACTAGGGTTTCGTGATTTGGGAGACGAAGGCGAACGGCCTTCTCGTGGCACATAATCTCAGCATGGTGGGGGCTTAACCAATCCATGCCGATAATCACATCGAAACTCCTAATTGATACTGGCATTAGGTCTATTCGAAAAACGTGTTGGTTGAGGGTTAGGGTACATCCGATGTAGATCTCCCCAGTGGATTCGGTTTTCCCATTGGCCATCTCCAATGTATAGGTTTCATTTAGCTTCTGGGGTTGTTGTTTTAATAAATGTTTAAACTTCTCGCTTACGAAACTTCGCTCCGCTCCGGTATCAAATAAGATGCATGCATAAGTGTGGTTTAGAAGGAACGTACCGGTCACAACTGCGGGGTCCTGAACTGCATCACTCTGACCCATAGTCAGCATTCTTCCTGCTCCTCTGTTTCCTGAGTTGTTGTTAGGGCAATCTCGGCGGAAATGCCCCGTCCTTCCACACCCGAAGCAGGTGTGGCTAGGCCCTGCATTGTTGCCGCCGATATTGGTGTTGTTGTTATTGCGGTGGTTGTTGTTGTTGTTGTGGTTGTTTCCCTGACTTTGGTTCTGAGGAGGGTAAGCCCTGCAGAACCTTGCGGTGTGTCCCCTTCGGTTGCAACTGGTGCAATGGAACTCCTTGCATTCGCCAAGATGGTGGAAACCGCACTTATTGCATTTGGGAAGATTACCGGAATAGGGTCTTGAAGCATTTGAAGCAGCTGAGGCTGGAGCATGTGGTGTGGCTGAAACCGGTGCGGTGACAGCGTTAACTGCCACTGTCTGCTGCTTTTTAGAGGTCTCGGGGCCCTGACTCCCCTTTCTCTTGTTGTTCCTCCCTTTCTTGCCATCACCCTCCTTTTTCTTCTCAGTCTCCACTGGCTTCTCGCCCTTCTTGTTGTTATGATCATATAACCTCTTTGCCAATCTCTTCGCACTGTCAAACGTTTCAGGGTTCGCAGCTATCACATTCCCTTGAATGGGGGATGTCAGTCCCCAGATGAATCGCTCAATCTTCTTTCCTTCGGTTGTGATCATACCCGGGCACAGCAGAGATAGTTCGCTAAATCTCGATATGTAGGCATCGATGTTCGCATTCTGCACAGTGAGATTACATAGCTCTTGCTCCATCTTCTGTATTTCGCCTCGGGGACAGTACTCAGCCATTAACATTTCTTTCATTTCTGCCCATGGGATAGAGTTGGCGACAGGGAGCGTCATAGCTTCCACGTGTCCGTTCCACCAAGTGAGTGCTTGGTCCACAAAAGTACAGGCCGCGAACTTCACCTTCATCTGCTCGGGACAATCGCATATCTCGAATACCGACTCTACCTTCTCGATCCATCGCTTCAGAGTGATCACCCCTCCAGTGCCGTTGAAGGTCCGTGGTTTAGCGTTTGTGAAGTCCTTGTAGGTGCCCGTTTTAGTGGGTCCTTGATTCGTCCCGTTGTTCGAACTTTCGGATCCTTGCCCGTTGCCTCCTCCGTTGTTCCCTCGGTGAAGTTGTGCCATAGCTGATGTGACCGCAGCAGACACGGCTGCCTGGAAAGCAGTGGTGTCGACTTCGGGCGGAGTTGGTTCGGGATTTCCGCGAGTAGCTCGGCGAGGCATCTTTCTGTCAGGAAACGGAAAGATGTTGAGTGTATGTGGTTTTTGTGAGGTTGTGATCCTACTAACTAGGTGTATGGTACGAGCCTAAACATTACTACCATCGGGCATACAATCATAACGTCATAACAACTGGTAATATCATAGCAAAACACATAAAAGTTCATTAATATTATCCGCATGTAATACAAGAAAATTTGCTCGTAAGAGCATACACAAGTGACACTAATCTGACAGCATAACGGCTCCATGAGTAGTGTAGTCACTTAAACATAGAGCCGGAGTACATAACATAGTTCCTAATGACCTACTATGATAAGTCTATCCCTAACCGCGATGAGCTGCGTCTGGAGGTGGTGCCGAGGTCATATGCCGAAATGTTGCGCCAGTAGCTGCGCCATCTCTGCCATGTCTCCAATAACCTCATCCCTCTCATGCTCTGCTCGCACTGCCCGAGCTTCCATAGCATATAGCTGTTGTTGCAGTGCGGCGATCTCAGCTTCGAGGGAACGGTTCTCTCTTGGGGGGTTCACTGGTGGAGCGGGGTGATCGGGTTGTGTCACGTCCTCATACGGCGGGACGGGGTCCTGGTCCCCGACCTGACCTTCCTCGTCGTCGTCGTCGATCTCTCCAAATTCGTAGTCAGTGTCTACGTATGCGTCGGGTCCGATGTCGTGTGCTTCTCCTGGATTCTCTCCCAGTTCACCCTCAAGCATCCCGTGAGCCACTAGGGCCTGATGAAACTGGATACCCTGCTGCTCTCCCTCAGGCTCCTCCTCCTCTAGCCACCCGTTGTTTCCCTGGTTAGGGAAATAGGGGTCTCCAGGGTGATGAAAACCAGCCATGCTGTCTGCGCGAGTATGTAAATATGCTAACATTATTCCTAGGTGCTATGACTATTGTACAGACTAAGCAAACGTTCTCTTTTTGGTGATAAGGGTATAGTTTTAGGTTCCCTAGCTATCCCGATCTCATCAAGACGTGTGTTAGTTTTACTTTGGAGAGAATGTAGTTGATCAGGCTACATTCACTCCTTGGTATTACTAAGAACAGTCTCGAATTAACCGAGATACCAGCATTATTGTGTTTGATTCGGCGTTAGGTCCTTATTCCTAATGCAAGCAAGTGTGTTTTATTTACTTGTTTTGTTCAGAGTTATGTTAGTCCCTCTTTTTGGTTTATAGTTGCATATCAATGTGTGGCTCGACATGCTAGTTCACTATAAACAAAGCTCTGATACCAACCTGTCACACCCCCGAACCAGGCGGCGGAAACGTTCGGGGGCTGTCGTGACTCAATTGAATACCATAACATTGAATATATATGAAACGTAACAACATTCGTCACCATGCATTAATATAGTACAACCAGTAGAGTTTACATGTAATACATTGTTTAAACATTACATTCCCAAAAATAAATTGTTCAGTTCGTTAATAAATAAACTGCAAGCCATCACTGAGTATGATTTCCTCGAATTCACTGGTTCCCTGAGAATACAAGTATTTTGAAAAACGTCAACATGTGAAATGTTGGTGAGTTCATAAGCGGTATTTAAAAAAAAAAAACAATGTTTCGTATCGTTTGAAATCCACCAGAAAATCCGATATTTTCTGAAAAGTAAAGCTTTTGAAAACGTTTGTGAAGATCCATAGGTATGCTTGTTTGTTTCTATACTTGTAAAAATTGTTCATTTGAGTTGTATGCATTTCGAATTTGTATGTATTGAAAACCCTAGGAAAACCCGATGTTTTCCTAATTCCTTGAATTCCATGAAGTCACATTGAAACCATTGCATAGCGCGTAGTGTCAGTCCCAGGCGACGTTGGATTATTTTTGAGCATGATTATTTGCTACAAACACGCATTACACAAACGACCAGTTTATAGCTATACTAACGATCCCGTAGGCGTCGTCCGTATTAATCACGTTATCCAATCGCCCTGACTATGTGTAGTCCCACATCCGAAGAGAAAGAGGACACGAAGACCTCGATGACTCCATTAACCGGTTAAGGATAAAAATGTACGAGGGGTCCCAGACCCGCCTCGCATGAAATGTAGACTTTACTAGCAATACCAAAGGACCCTTGGGGACCAGTAGTATACAAGCCATTGAAAGTCCTTTTACGTTGTGTCAGGTCGGTAAAACCCAACACTTCGTAAGATAGAGGTCTTCGGGCCTTAAGATCAGGTCATTGGGCTAGCTAGGCCCAACAAACAAGATTTTACACTTTTGGGGCCCAAAGATGGTGCGTAGACGTCTGTGCACACTCGCATGTATATTGAATTCCCAAACGTTACTTGTATGAATCGTAGTGTCGTAGTGTCGTCGTGTTAGTAGTTTCGGATTTTTATTGGTTCGAGACCGAACCAATTCGTTTCACAACTACTTTTGGTATTGTAGTGTATTGTATTCCGTCGATAGTCGCGGTGCCATCATTTGGTCAAATTGCGTGTATTGAATTAGCCTTGAAAGTTTTCTGTTTTCAGCCCCTCATTGTTTGTAAAATTTACTTTTTCAACCCTTTAATTAAATACTTTCCGGTTTGGTCCTTAAATCAATTTTCTTGACATTTTAACACCAAAAATTATTGAAATTAATATTTTTCAGCATATTTTTCATAGAAACAGTTTTAGTCCCTGAAATTGCAGTTTTCTCGGTAATAGCCCTTCTTTTTCGCAACTTTAACGATTTTGGCCCAAATTGTAAAATTTTTGCAACTTTGGTCCTTTTTAAATTTAGAAAGCATTTTAAACCCTTGAAAAGGACTTGGGACACTTATAGTCCACTGTTTCACAGAAAAACACAGTTTTGGCCCTCCAAAACAGAAAATCTCGCATAATGGGCCTTATTGGGCCGAAAATGTCATTTTTAGCCCATTAAGCTTGAAATTTATGTTTTTAATCCTCTAAATGAGTATATTTCCAGAAATTTTTTTATTGAAACTGTTTTGACACACCTCATCCATCAGAATTCGTGATATGTCAATTTGGGCCCTTACTTTTGTATTTTTCACATTTTAGGTCCAAAAATTGTGTTTTTAGCCCAAAGAAATTGTTACTAAGCCATTTAGCTATTTTTCTAGAAACACTTTGTATGTAGAAATATATTTGATGCTAAAATCATTTAACATAAGGTATATCTCGGTTTTGAGGGGTTTTATGGCTAGATCCAACATTATAACACACAAAAGCACACATATAAGCATGGAAATCATACAAAGCATACAAAACACATATAGATCTACACTTTCACTTGTATTCCCCCCCCCCCCCCCCCAAAAAAAAAAAAACTCATAAAAACAGAAAATAGGGGGTATGAAGCTCACCTTGGGTGTGGTTTCGGTTTTGAAGAGAAGATGGAAGAAAAATGAGGTGATTTTCGGCCCTAGCTCCCCTTGATGAAGATCTCGAGTTTATAGAGTTTTCTAGGAGTATGATCACCAAATAAACTTGTTTAGAATAAGTGATCTTATATGAGAGGGGAGTTTTGTAACTTAGACATGGAAAACTTACCAAAGGATGATGATTATCTTGTGAAATCTTCTTGAAACACAAGCAAATTTCGAGATCCTTGGGTGAGGAAGAAGAGAGAAGTCTTGAGTGATTTAGAGAGATTTTTGTGAGGTGTGTGTGTGTGTGTTACCCACGGCCGAAACAAGAAGAGAGAGGGAGAGAGAGAGTTGCATGGAGAAATGAGATTAGCATAGATATTTGAGGAGTATTAGCTTGGATAACCACCATGTAATAATGAGGTGGCATGCATTAAGCCAACTTCTCCATTTCCCCTTGGGCTTGGGCCTTGGGCTGAGAATGTGAAAGGAAAAAGGAAAAATTTGGGCCTTTGCCCCTAAGCCCAATATTAGAGTTAATTTGGGTATGTTTTAAGTCTAAAGGAATGTGGTAGGATTTTTATATTTTTATTGGACTAGTTTAGGTTATTCATGTATCAAGGCTTTTAATTCATTTCATTCTAGGCCCAACATGGCCCAAAATGTTGAAATAAATTAGTGTGGGTCCAATTAGAGCCCAATTAGGGTTCTAAGCCCATGATAGTCTAATTGGAAGCTTATTGGTCCATTTGGATCCAATAAGGAAGTCCTAGTCCAAAATGGACTTAAACAAGGACTTCTAGGGTCTCCAATTGTTTGATGACTATTTGAAGTACTTGTAGGATGTATTTGATTGAAGTTTTTGAAGTCATAATCATAGGTGTTACACATGTTCTTAAGTTTTTGATTCACATTAGCTTGAGTGTATAGATTACATGACACAAAATTTCCAGTTGTGACAGAACATCACGAAAACCCAACTTAACTTGTCGAGTTGTTTCATAAACTTGCCAAGCTACCCTTTTCCAGACTCATCGAGGAAAACCCTATCTGACTCGTCGAGTCCCTTAAGTCAAATTCTATTCAGACGTTTTAAGGTAGAACCTATTCCCTATACTCCTAATTTGACCTCCTAAGGCTTTATTATGACGTAAAGCTTCGATCTTTACGTTCATGCATGGCATATTTTCTCCATAAAGTCGATTCAAGCTCCAACAAGGGTTAGATGCACAAGATCTTATCTCTAGCTCAATAAAGTTTGGGTCTTTGGACTCACAAGACCTCCTACACTCCAGATCTGAGGTTTCAACCTCAAATCATGCTCAAAGGACTCAAATGACTCAAAAGGGATGGGAGAAAACCCTAAAAACTCCCTAAACCAAGATATCATAAGGAAATGATCAAGTTAGCATCTTT
Source organism: Lactuca serriola (assembly GCF_051521515.1). Lineage (NCBI taxonomy): Eukaryota > Viridiplantae > Streptophyta > Magnoliopsida > Asterales > Asteraceae > Lactuca > Lactuca serriola. The sequence continues at coordinate 126,993,704 of NC_136410.1, read as the reverse complement.
TTACCTTCAACTGAAGCAAAACTCTGATGAACCTCTAGATCCAAAGCCTCCTCTTGATCCAAGATTTGATACTCTCCTCTTCTCCTTCAAAAGTGCACTAATAACCACAATATTAGCTCCTCTCTCACTCTCTAGCTCAAGTGGACAATTAGGGTTTCTCTCAAGGGTGTAAGGTGACTGGTGAGGAGGAAATGAGGGCTTAAGGCCCCTTAAATAGGTCACAAACCCGGAGATTTAGGGTTTCCTCACACAATGCCAACTTGGCGAGTCAGCTCTCTGACTCGTCGAGTCCGTCATTAAACCCACGTGACCAATCCAACTCTACTCGACGAGTCGGACACACAACTCGTCGCGTCACTCATTAAATCCTAAAAACAAATAAATAAATGTAATACCTGGGAGTCGAGATGTTACATTATCCTAGGCTAAATTTCTTGCAACCCAGGCATGGGGTAGAAATATCAGTTTGGAAAGTGTTCACACGATCCAAGTGGTATCCAGATCTCCAACGTAAACCCTATTTTCTCTAAAAATCGAACTGATATTTCTGTTTATGGAGATAGGTATATCAATACGCGAGTAGAAAACAAAGTTCATGAAATTGGAAAAGTTTGAAGGCAATTATTTCAGGCATTGGCAGAAGAAAATGTTGTTCATGCTGAACATGATTAATGTTGTGTATGTGCTGAGTACTCCAAGGCTAAAAGTAGTTAAGAATGAGACGTTAGAAGAAACCAGAAGGAGGATCAAGTGGGACAATGATGACTACATCTACAGAGGATACATTTTGAATAGTATGGTTGATTGTTTATTTGATTCATAAATTGTCATCTATTCAAAAATTCGCTTTTATGTCATTGTCTTCTTCTAAAATTGATAACTCCATGCTTTGTCATGCTTGATTGGTTCATGTCAATTTTAGAAGGATGTATGAAATGTCAAATGATGGTCTTATAACACCCTTTGACATAAATTTTGAAAAATATAAAACATGTATTCTTACAAAAGTAACAAAACAGTCCTTCCCTCGTGCCACTAGAAATCCAGCTGTTTTGGAACTTATACACGGTGACCTATGTGATTTTCACTCCACTCCTTCTTTAGGAAATAAAAAGTATGTAGTCACCTTTATTAATCACTGCACTCAGCTTTGTTATGTGTATTTGTTACATTCTAAGGACGAAGCCTTAGATAAATTCAAAGAATATAAAACCGAGGTGGAATTGCAATTGGACAATCCGATTAAATATCTTAGGACTGATAGGGGAGGTGAATATATGGATCCCGTATACTTCTGATCAGTGGATAACATTCATGAGACCACGACACCTTACACACCCCAACAAAATGGTATTACTGAATGCAAAAATCGAGTTTTAAAGGATGTGGTAAGCTTGATGTTGTCATACTCGGGATTGTGTGATGGAATCTGGGGAGGCCATGTTAACGGCCTACTATTTATTAAATAGGGTTCCAAATAAAAGGAACAAAACAATCCCATATGAACTTTGGTTCAAGAAAAATCCGAATCTAAGTTATTTTCGGGTTTAGGGTTGTCGGGCAGTTGTAAAACTCACCGAGCCCAAAAAGGAAAATTTAGGAGAATGTGGAAGTATATTCATTGCATATGTTGAACTGTTGGATTAATGTCTAAGTCCATAACTATAATTGGTAAGACTTGACCCGACCCGGCATGGTCCATTTGGGTTGCATGGCATCATGCACTTGGATAGACTAAAATGAGAGAAATAACACTTAAGGTTTATTAATATATTATAAGTTCTAATATATTAATAAGATTATTTAATTAGTATTGATCAATAATTAATTTAGAATTAATTATGTGATCAAAAGAAGACTAATTAAATATATGGGTTGATTGTGTAAATCATCCATACTTATATAGTGGGGTAATGCTCCATGGATTATCAAGTTGGGCTAAAACCCATTGGATTCTCCATGGATGATCCATGGTGTATTTAAAACCATGGATCCATGGAAATGGATAGCCATGACAATTAGGGTTTACCCTAATTGTAACACACTATATAATGGTCTCTTTCTTGGGAAAATCGGCGACTATGATATGCATGGAGGGCAAGCCGATTCTTGAAGTGTTCTAATTTCTCTCTAAGTTATTCCAAGTGCTTATGGTAATGATTATGTTAAACCAATTTCAATGTAATAATAACAGTTTCAAGTTTATATGTGTTCATGTTATTCTTGAAAATTGTTGATTATGAATGATCATGCTTATGAGTTTTGCTAGATCATAGGAATTGTGTGCAAATTGTTTGTTGATATAATTCATGATCTTGTTGAAAATTGTATGGAGTTCATAACTTGTCCTCAAGTTATGAATTTTCAAGAATTTTATGTTTCCTTGATTTATGAGTTAGTTTAGATTGATAATAAAAAAATTATGTTTTAGTTGTTTTCAATCCTTATTAGTCTAAAAGAAGTTCATAAAATATGTTTTTGTAACTTGTCTTCAAGTTATGTGAAAAGTCATATTTATGAATCTTAAAAACTCATAAAAGTTTTGTAGGTTACATAAAATGTAAGAGTTTTTTCCATTAAATAGTTTAATGACTCCATAACTTGTCCTCAAGTTATGGATGTTGAAGAGACACTTCTTTAAAGTGTTTTTAAAGAATAAGGGGTTACATTAAAATGAAGAGTCTTCATTTTAATGAACCATTAAACTCATAAGTTATGATTTAAAGAGTCTTGAAATAGTTTCAAAACTTTCCCTCAAGTTTTGGAATTTGAAAAGTTACTCCTCATGTATACTTTAATTCCAAATTGAACATTGGAATTTTAAAAAGTTTAAAATTCAACCCTTATACTATTATTATAATTTTAATTATATAGATATGTATAAGAGGAAGTCAATCTTACCGTTAGTAGGCCTCATTCACGAAGCCGGTCTATAAGGGGGTATAAGGTTACTGCCTATAAAATGGCAGTTTAATGGGTGTCCACTCTCACCCACCGCTTCCTTGAATGGTGGAGGGTCGTTAGCCGAACGGGTAGGATAAGGACTATAAATACTAAGTAACTAAATGCTTATAAATTCTCAATCTTAGTTACTTAGGAAAATGTGAAATTGGTGCTAGCCCATAAAATTACACTTTGTACCTTACCAAGTCGTTAGTGGAGCGTGTGTGGTTAACCGGCACACTAACATGGACTAGTAAGAGTGGCAAAGGGTAACTTGACTTTATTATAGATCGGTGGAGCGTGTGTGGTTAACCGGCACATCGATTATGTAATATTGTTAAGGGTACCAAGTCAATTTGTATGGTTATTCACACCTTGTTTGTGATCCTCAACATCCCAGTCACAAATTTGAGAGGGCACAATCGAGATTCAAACATGTCATTGAAAAGTTCAATGTATCTCAAAAGATCTAGGAGTTTCAAAACCAATAAAACCTAATAATAAAATATTTCGTTTTCATGGTGGAAATTGGTAAATCGTCATTTACCTACCTTCAACTATTTTATAATTTGGATTACGGCATCACTCTTCCAGTTATAAATAGGTTGTTGGGTCCTAGCCTTAATATTTCATATTGGGTGTTATATTAAGGACTTTAAATCAACTAACTTGAATTTCTCCCATTATAGATCTCTAGTTTAGACAACTATGGTCTTCCCAAATCTTTAGGAACAAGCTTCCTAATGAAGATGATATCCCAAATGGCAATCAAGGTGAAAGATCAATCCCTTTGTTGGGCATTTGTGGGACTAGAAATCATACTTCACTTCATCCACCTCCTCCAATAAATCTCCCTATCCCACAAGTTTTAAGACTTGATAAGTTCTAAGTCACTCAATCCCTATTGGCAAGCAAAGTCTATATGTGCTTAGATCTTGGGGATTAAGCCACATATTGACAAGTCGGGACAAGACCCTTAATGATCTTACCCATTTGCTTGATGATGCTAAGTCTATAGCTGGCTGCTGACTTGGTTCTTCAGTCACTCCCTGATGACAGGTCGCGACAAGACCCTTAATGATCTTACCCATTTGCTTGATGATGCTAAATCAGCAATGATTTGGAGCATTAGTAAAGCAAATTGGATTGGAAGATCTACTTTCCAAACCTATTTGGACATTGAAAATGGTGACATTGGAGGTCCAGGAAAAACTTTCTCTTCCCAATGGAAAGGGATCGGCCATAGTCAACTCGGTTGACCAAATGGTAAAGAGAAAGGTTAAGTCTGTGATAGTCCCATGTACCGTTTCCAAAGAGTCCATATGATTCTGTTGCCAAAGGAAAGACATTGGTTGCGAAGCTGCTAAATTTACCTGAAACATCTTAAGGATGGTAAAGTCAATATGTTTGACTCTACTTCAGGTAAAGTCCGTTGTCTAACTCTATTAAGTTTCTATTCTGAGATTCTTATTGCATAATGTGACGAGATCACATGTTGATGTTTTAAGAATCAAAGAAAAAGTGAAGAAACTTAAAGGAAGTATATGTTGATTCTGATTGCGAAGATGGATTTCGATCGCATGGTTCGGTGATCAGAATTTTGAGTTGTTACTTAAGAGTTATGATATATTGCTTAGGAATAGATAACAACAAGTTTTCCATATGGATTGTAAGGATAAATTTTTCCGCAAAGTTTTAAAATAAAAGAAAAATGGTTTTGATTTTATTTATTTTAAGTATTTACAATGGCATTTGTGAAAAATTGTTGATTATATGTTTCCATTGATAAGCAATATGGGTAAATGGATTTGATTCTTTCATCACCCAAGTTTCAGTTGGATAGAAACTTGGAATCATGCAACTTGTATTGTATGATCATGAGAATTTTTTTATATATTTGGGAAATTAAGTCTAATTCCTTGTTCACATGTATATGTGAATCAAGTGAAGGACAAAGGGATCGGATACACTTGGGTGTGCGCTGATCAGGTCCACCACAAAGTTGATAAGATTATTCATTATGATTTACTAAAGTTTAGTAAATATGGTTATACTTACAAGTTTAAGTATAGGTCTGGATCATTGGAGAAGTTTCAATGATAGACATAATGAGTAAGAAGAATCAAATAAGGCAGAAAGATAAAAGTTTCTCTAATCTGAAGAGATGGGAGAGTACTTGAGTATCTTGTTTTATGATTATCTTAGTGATTATGAAACCATGTCACAGTTGATCCTCTAAGGACACCTTAGTTCATTTTGTTTGGCTAAGGAGAGGAATCGTGAATTGTTGAAATGGTTAGATCAAAAGATAAATTATACTTCGTTCCAAAATTAAATCTTGGAGTCATACTCCAAGATTAAGCCTTGAGTGACATAATCTTAAGAAAGGTTTAAAACACTTGTTAAATGTAGAGTAAAATGTGTTCTTACTCTTGTACATTTGAAATTGGTAAGTTGTGATGTTTTGGATAAAACAAAGACCAACTAAGACCAATTGTGAGAAGTGTTTAACTTGATAAGAATCTGCACTAACTCTTGAATATTCGTTTTTGTCAAGGAATGGTTCTTGACAAAGAGAATCTTATATGTCAAGAGGTCAGTGGGAGTCTTAAAAGGATCTTAAGATAGATTCAAGAACTAATCAATAGTTTTGTTAATCACTAGACCACGACTTGAGGTTTGTATCCTATCGTGTTGACATATTCTGTGCCCATTCCAGTTAAAGTTGGTTTTGCATTGGAGTTCTGAGAGTTCTCAACTGGTTGCATAACAACTTGGAAGCAATGGCAGGCCCTTGTGCTACCAAGTGGCAGGAAATTAAGACTGCACAAGTTCAGTCCATATGAATTTGGATTTGTCATTAACCTTGTCGTGTGATTATGGTTATGTCAAATTCACATGGATATGAACACATACACCATCAAAATCTAAGTGCCATAAGGTTTCTCTCCGATTCATGAAAATGATAATGAGGAAACTCTTTCACTAAGTAGATTTAAGTGGATAGCAAGTGTGAAGTTTGCATTCTCACGTCGTTAGTGGAGCGTGTGTGGTTAACCGGCACACTAACTAATGAGAATGGCAAAGGTTTAGACTCACATGTGAGCTATCTAAGGAAAGGTTTAGACTCCAGGTGTATAATTTGATAAAGTCTTATCAAGGCAATCTAGTATCAGAAATCTGACTGATTTCTAGGTACATGTCAAAGCTAGTGGGAGCATAAAGTGTTATGCTAGTTAGATAATAATCATTATGATGGTGGGAGCATGATGATTATGTTGCAAGTTAGCAATGTTAATTACAGAAAACAAAAGTTTCAACTCGCTTTGAAAAAGTTGTTTTACTATAATTAAGGGAGAGAAATTTATACTTCATTCCAATTCTACAAGATTAGATTGAGATTTTAATCAACTTTAGTCAAGAATATATATGAATGTTATGTTGGAATGGTTCAACATAAGGAATTTCGATATATGTTGCTTTCTCAAAATTCGATTATGATTACGGCATCCCTCTTCATAGTTCGAATTATGAGAACATGGCAAATAAAAATTTTATAGCATGAATCGTATCCCAAATGCTTCGGATATAGGATCGATTGCATGTGTTATAATATTCATCCATTCTAAATTTTCCTAATGCTTAGGGCGTTAAGAAGGGAAAAAGGATTAGAACTGGATATGACTAAGATGATTAAGCAATTGTCGAGAACAATTTGGGGTTTTCCAAAGTTTGGTTACTCATGGACAATTGGAAGTATAGAGTAAGGATCGTATTGACATATTTTGGAAAGAGGCAACTCTTGTTCAAAAGTGATGGTCAAGATGGGAATATGGAATTGTTTCCATAGGTGGAAGTTATTTTTGAATCTGTGTAAGATTAAAGAACTTAATGCAAAGAAGGATGTTCAAAGGAATGTACTTTGAATTTGAGACTTCGTCTCCATGGAATTGCTTTCCATTGGAATACTTTGTAATGTTTGTTGCCAAGTCTTTGTGACTTGTGTGAATATCATTAAAAGAGGATCATTGCATAGATTACGGTAAATGACAAGAACTTGGCATTCTTACATTTACAATAAGTATTGGGATTGTGAAACGAGAATCATTGAAGTCATGTTCAATTGATATACATTTCACAAAGAGATGACCATATGTAAACATAGTGTGCATACTTGGAGTATGGCATAGCTATTGTTTAGAGAAACATAGTATGCATGCTTGGAGCATGGCATCACTACTGTTTCAATTCAAGTATTAAGTTGATTAATCGAAACATGAATAATGAGTGATCAATATGGTGCTTAGATAAAAGGTGTTTCATTTACGCTCAAAGTGTTGAGGCCATATAGGACTAGTATTATTTTGTGTTTCACTTTGCATGTTTTGACTTCCAGAATAACTAGGTCATTCTCCCGAATGACCAAGTTATTCAAACCATCCACAGTCGGTCATATGATGGAAGTAGATATGAATCAAGACTGTCGTGAATTTGGCTTGTATGATTTGTCTAAAGTGCTTTAGATAATGCAATGGTTGCTACAACATTCATGAGTACTCATAAGGGTTGAGTATTGGATTCAACCCACGCTCATTTGGATTCACTTCATGGATTTTATCATGAGACGATAATATCTTATATTCTTCAAACCTAGAGATATGAGTTGTTGCCTATGAGTTGGTTATACATTGATTATACGAAAACGCATTGGTAACTCGATGCTATAAAACGTGCCTTTGTGTATGATTCAACAAGTAGTCAGTACAAGCATATGAGTCAAAGTTTATCCATTCCTTTTACCCTCAAAGGGATAAAAGCGATATCTGTGGGCCCCTCGATGATTTAGTGATGACAAAAGTAAGTGCTCGGCCGGGCCTGGACTGATTTGATTTGTTCAATTAGTCAGTCGTCATAAATCAGAAATCAGGAAACAACAAATGGACAGAGAGAATGATTATAATCCATGTCTCAGTCCATATGATATCTAGAATGGAGGAATATATGATCACTTATTTAATGGACAAGTCATTGACAGAGGTCAGAGTTCATCGACAAGGTCAGAGATCGATAGAAGCTTTTGAGAGCTACGATTGCTAGTCGGGTTCTGAAGTCATACTTGCAATAATAGTTTTAGACTTATCCAAGTGGGAGACTGTTGGATTAATGTCTAAGTCCATAACTATAATTGGTAAGACTTGACCCGACCCGGCATGGTCCATTTGGGTTGCATGGCATCATGCACTTGGATAGACTAAAATGAGAGAAATAACACTTAAGGTTTATTAATATATTATAAGTTATAATATATTAATAAGATTATTTAATTAGTATTGATCAATAATTAATTTAGAATTAATTATGTGATCAAAAGAAGACTAATTAAATATATGGGTTGATTGTGTAAATCATCCATACTTATATAGTGGGGTAATGCTCCATGGATTATCAAGTTGGGCTAAAACCCATTGGATGCTCCATGGTGTATTTGAACCCATGTATCCATGGAAATGGATAGCTATGACAATTAGGGTTTACCCTAATTGTAACACACTATATAATGATCTCTTTCTTGGGAAAATCGGCGACTATGATATGCATGGAGGGAAAGCCGATTCTTGAAGTGTTCTAATTTCTCTCTAAGTTATTCCAAGTGCTTATGGTGTTGTGTGAACCATTTGAGGTGTCACACTTGGGGCACTAGGCACTCAAGCTTCATGAAGACAAGCACCAACAAAAGGTATGTTATTCTAACTTGTGTTATTCAAAGTTTTGTATGCTAGAATAGAACAATACCTTGGAAAGTTCATAATTGCATGTATAACAGAGAAAACATAGATCCAAGGTATTTAGGGTTGCATGTACACTTAGGAGTGTTAGATTGCTCAAAACCCAACATGAACATTCTAAGGCATATAGGTTTTATGTAATAGAACCTAATGATTTGGTTTCGATTAACATCGTTATCGAATCACGAGATGCAATTTTTGTTGAGATGCGTTTTCATTGATTCAAAGGCCTAAGGATCTGACTTTTAGTAATAATAAAGTGTAAAATTCAGAAAGTCAATATTGTGGTAATGTGCAAGAACCACAAGAGCTTCGTAGAAGCAAAAGAGGCCAAATTGCAAAAAATTTCGAATCCGACTTCCAACTGTATTTGGTGGAAGGTTCAAGGGATGAAATTAATCTTGAGTACTTTTATTGATATAGTATTGAAGATCATCCTAATACATATCAAGAGGCCATGTAGTCTCATGATAGTGCCTTTTGGAAGGAAGCAATTAATGATGAAATGTCATCAATCCTTGAGAACAACACATGAGTGTTGTCTGATTTGCCTCCGGGTTCTAAACCACTTGGTTGCAAATGGATTTTCAAAAAAAAATGAATGTTAATGGGACTGTTGACAAATTCAAAGCCCGATTAGTCATTCAAGGTTTTAGATAAAAACCCGATATTGACTATTTTGATACGTATTCTCTAGTTGCACGTATTTATACTATTAGGTTGTTGATTGCCTTGGAAAGCATCCACAATCTGGTTATTCACCAAATGGATGTGAAAATAGCCTTTTTTAAATGGTGATCTTGGTGAGGAAGTTTACATGAAACAACCAGAAGGTTTCGTTATGCCGGGTAAGAGCATATGGTTTGTAAACTTGTCAAATCTTTGTATGGGCTAAAACAAGCCCTTAAGAAATGTCATCAAAATTTTGATAAGGTTATTTTGTCTTCTGGTTTCAAGACAAAACAATGTGACAAATGTGTTTATAGTAGATGACATGTTGATTTTTGGTACCAACCAAAATCAAGTAGATGAAACAAAGAAATTCCTATCATATAAGTTTTATATGAAAGACTTAGGAGAAGCTGATGTAATTCTTGGAATAAGAATTAAAAGGATGAACAAAGGTTTGGTGATGACTCAAAGTCATTATATTGAGAAAATTCTCATGCGGTTTAATTTTACTGATTGTTCTCCTGTGAGTACTCATATGGATCCAAGTGTGAAATAAATGCCAAATAATGGTGCTCCCATTTCACAATTGGAATACTCTAAGGCTATTGGTAGCTTGATGTATGCCATGGCAAGTAACAGACCTGATATTGCTTTCGATGTGGGTAAGTTAAGCAGGTACACTAATAATCCTAGTGCTCAACATTGTAAAGCAGTAAATAAAGTGTTTAAGTATCTCAAAGGAAACATGAATTATGGTTTGAGTTACTTGGGAAGTCCTTCGGTTTTAGAAGTTTATTCGGATTCAAGTTGGATAACCAACATGAAGGGCCATTCCTCAACTTCTGGTTGGGTATTCTTGCTTGGGGGAGGTGACATTTCTTGGGCTTCCAAGACGCAATCTTGCATTACAAAATCAACAATGAAATCTGATTTTGTTGCGTTAGTAGCTGCTGGTAAAGAAGCAGAGTGACTAAGGAATTTAGTCTATGAGATTCCTTTGTGGTCTAAACCGATAGCACCTATTTCAATCATTTGTGATAGTGCAACCAGTTTGGCTAAGGCATATTGCAAGTGTATAATGGCAAGTATAGACACCTAGGTGTTAGACATAGTATGATTACAAAACAAATCATGAATGGTGTGATTTCGGTTGAGTTTGTGAAATTGCAACAAAATTTGGCAGATCACTTGACTAAAGGTCTAACAAGAGACTCAGTGCACAAGTATGTAATTAGGATAGGATTAAAGTCCATTTAATTATGTAATGATGAGACACCCAGTTCCCTCCTAATATAATGTTAGGAGTTGAATTCAATGTGGAAAGCTCATACTTATAGATTGGAACACATGAAGTATTCATCCCAGGTATGTATTCGGTTCTGCAAGTTAGCCAGGTTGAAGTTTAACTTCTTAATAATTCCTTTGATAAATGTATGTGCATATACATGGAAAGGAGTTACCTACGTGATTGTGAAATGTAGCCACATTTCAAGAGGTTGTGGACTTGACCTTGATACAATCATGAGAGGATTGGGACACACGACTTTATAATAGTTTCATGTTGTACTTTGCTATAAAGTCAATAAACTAGTATGTATTTTACTTTTTGGTATTCAAATGGGTTGATGGGTTCAATTCTTAGAACACCCTGATTCTCGAGTATTTGCAAGTGCATGATACTAATTGGAAATTCAATCGTTTCAATATTTTCATTATGTACTATTTTAGCTTATTTTGATAAGGTTATGTTTGTTCAAGGGTTACACTAAAATGGGGGAGGATTATTGGTGATTTTAGTGTCACCATGTCATTTTATATAATTGGAACTAACATGTGAGCTAAGAGGCTTCATAATTTGTACTCTAATATATGAACTGGTTTGTTCGGAGTACACGCTTGTATAAGATCGAATTATAAGCTGGTACGAAAGAAACGCAGGAACAATGCCCCAAAAAGGTCTTCGGAAATTTGAATTAGTTATATTATGGAAAAATGAATTCTAATGGGTTATTATGGTAAAATTGATAAATCTTATCAATTTTGGTAACCATTGATTATGCCATTAAATTCGCGATTCTCCTAACTAATTTAAAAGATGGGTAATTATGGTAAAATTGACAAATCTCATCAATTTTGGTAACTATTGATTTCCTCATTAATTTCGGATATGTTTCCTCATTAATTTGGATTCCCTTGATTTGTTTCCTAATTAATTTGGATACTCTTGATTTGTTACCAAAGAAACAGATGACGGCCAAGTGTCAACCCTAATTTTGTTTATTTTATATAAACGAATATTCTCTTTGAGAAAGGGACATGAAAATTATTAGCTCTCGTTTTCTTCAACCAAACACAGAATCCTTCTAGTAATTTGGCTTATGATTTTTGTGCCTAGAATCGTAAGTGTCCTGTTGGATTATCATAGGCTGAATTTCTTGTAACCCAGGCATAGGGTAGAAATATCAGTTCCGAAAGTGTTCATACGATCCAAGTGGTATTCAGATCTCCAATGTAAAACTTATTTCCTCTAACACAATTCTCACCCAACCAATTCTAAAAACACATGCACATCTTTTTATCGTCAAGGTTAGTAAGGTAATTTTGCCTCTTATAAACGACATATTCATTAGCATCGATCACATCTTCTCATTCACTATCACACTTTCAAATCATCTTGTTGATTTGTATTGGCTTATGAAGTTTCCCTTCCAAAATTGCATTTTTCTTATGGTTATCTTCAACAGTTCTTATAGAAGGAAGCAAATACAACATTGATTGTTAAATCTCATCTATTTTCGGACATTAGAGCATATATCGGTAAATTTAATTAGCTTTAACAGATCGTTGATCAAAATGTAAAAGTATACATATTTCCAGCTTTTAAAAATCGACATTAAACACTCGTATTTTAAAAAAATCATTTGTTGTAGGAATCAAAACGTTTATTCAATGATTTGAGTTCGATAATACTCAATTTTCACTATTATTGATTTTTTTATTTTTATTCTTTTTATTTTTTATTTTTGAGTGTTTATTTTTGCTTTTTTAGATCTAAAACTCCATTGTAAATGTTTTGTTATTATCTACTAATTACGACTCTACAAATCTCTAATTATAATTGTAGAAAAACCTAAAACATTCTAAAAAATATGTGATTGTCATATTTTAAAAAACATAGTACTTCAGTCACATGTGATTAGAATATGTTATTAACAATGTATGCTTAGTTATTATACTACTAAATATTTTAGTCATCTATGATTAAAATATTTTAGACTTCGATCACATATTAGATCACATATTAATAGACACTTAAACATCCCACATTGTGTTTTAATCACATATGATTACAACAGTTTATATATACAAAAATATTCAATCACATGTGATTATTATATATTATGAACAGTTATATTTTACATTATAGTGTTTTAAATCATATATGATTAACATATGTTTTCATCATAAATGTTTTTGTGGTTACTAAAGGTGTTTTTGTTTGGCAATGTCTTTTACAAGTGATAATGTGAATATCTTTTCAAATGAAGATCAAATTATTCAATTGAAATC